>NC_052956.1:4139161-4439161 GCF_013358895.1 Oreochromis aureus
TCTTCTGATTCTATGCTCCTTTAAACCACAGGCCGACCCCCTGCCGCGCCGTACGTCTTAATCACTCCAGGGGCGTGCAGGAGACAATGCCTCACTGTTTATGTGACAAGAATATAACCGGGTACGTACGACAGCGCGGGTCGCAGTCAGTGTTTATGAATGTGTGTTTATGTTCCGACTCCGTTATGGTCTGGTGACGGCATGTGAATGGGATCCCCGTGCCCCCACCCCTCCCCTTTCTATCATTAAAGGTGTGTGTGTGTGTGTGTGTGTGTGTGTGTGTGTGTGTGTGTGTGTGTGCTGTGAAGGCCAGAGGTTGTCTTATGAATGGCACCAGGCCCCGACCTTGCTCCTAACCCCCCCTTCCTACACACCTGATTATTCTCAACCAAGACAATATCAGACATGCGCCTCATGGTGCCCAGGTCAGAGGTCATGTCATTAGTGCCATTATTTTCTGCTTAAAACAGAAAAGGACTACCCCCTCCGCTACACTCCCAACACTTCCTGTCTCTTTAGCTTAATACTTCAGTGCGCTGGGTCTCGATGAATGCCTTTCTAAAGGTTTTTTCTTTTCCCCTTCGTCAGCAGGTGAAGACACTCTGTTTTAATAATAGTGGCAGGCAGAAGCTCGTCCTCAAGCGGGCTCAGACGTAGGGTTTTTAAAAACACTATGAAACATTACATAAGGCAACTTCTGCTGTACTCCGCTGAGTTGAAGTAAGTGGTTGTGGGAGATGAGGTTATGGCAAGCCATGAGGCACCTTTTTGCATTTAATGTCTTTATCCCGTCACAGTGGGACAGTCCATTAGGTGAAGGAACATGTGTGGATAAGCACAAAGTGTAATATTACAGACTTTAGTTAAAGGATAAAAAGGAATATACTCCAAGCAGCCACAACATTAAAACAACAAAAGCTGACCAATCTAAATGCTATTTTCAACTGGGATTTTTCTTTCCGACAACAAATAAGCTGCTGCTGAAGGAGACTTTTAAAACTCTTCTTTAACCCGTTTCGTTTTATTCCTGAGTTTTGTTATTACTTCCTATCCTACCGCTGAAGCACCCTGTTGTGTTAAAGCACTGTGTGGTCTTGATTTGATAAAGTTAATTATGGTATGACTGTAGGCTGCTTTATTGATCAAATACAGCTGTGTCATCAGCTCTGAAATTTTCCAAGACATCCAAGTAAGAAGTAACATTCTCTAAGGTTGTGGGCAGTCACACACAGACCTCTGGCGTGACGTGGCGTTTTAGCATATGCACATTCTGACATCCACCCATCATTACGCCTGTTGCTGTAATGTTAACCATCTCTCCTTCCTTGAATCACTTTGGGTCCAAATTTTTTAGTTAAAGTCATATACGTGGACATTTTTACTGTTCTCACCACATCAACTTTAAAAACAGCTGTTCACTTTTTAATTAATGCTAATATCTTAATGTGTCTATAGTGTAAAATCTATACTACTAAATGAAATATTAGCATCGCTGAAAGCTGGACTCTAACTACATTGCTGGTTTGAACTGAACTGTGCATAACGACATTGAGCCCACATGGTAACATAGAAAAAGAAGCATTTTCAAGTAGGAATATGAATATCTTTGGGAAGGTTGTTTGTTATTTATTTATTCTTGACCTCGGGACCTTCACAAAATAATGTAAAAATAATGTAAACCCAAGGTCTGGATACTGGCTACAGCATCTCAGTGCCTTCAGTGAATGGAGTCACAGAGCCAATGGAAAGATTTATTTTCTTTTAAATCTCGTTCAGGTTTTCATGGTAAATATATTTTTCCAGTTACATTTATTAAAAGGAAAAAATTATTTCGTCTTTGCTGCTGGAAACATACCAGCGTTTAACCGGCTGCTCGAGAGAGAGAGAGCAAGCCTAAAACATACATTTTCTTTAGATCCATTAATAACGACGAGAGATTTCCTGCTCAGTCTAAAGTCAAGGTTAGCCCTTTTCAAGAGCACAAAACTGGAACTTCATGTTCGGCTTAATCAAGGTGACCACTGGGATTTATTAGTATTCACTGACAAGGAGTCAATGCACACGCCTCACAGCAATTTACTGCACTCCTCAACAGGAGAGATGTAACTTTCTTTCTCATTAGCCGCAGCAGACACTCTTCCACTCTTTTATTTACCTCCACCCCTCAACCTTCCTCCACAATAGCGCAGAGGATGGGCTGCCAGATGATAGCACCTTTGTCTGAGCGGCTCTGCGTGGCTACCGGAGGGACCCGTTTTCCTCCTCGCAGAAGCTTGTCATCTATCATTACTTGAGGCGGCCTTGAGAATGATTCTGGCAGACAGCTCAAGCTTACCGTCTGGGGGCCCAACATAAACAGCACACTGCTGGGCAAACAAGGGTGATGATGACCATTATTTCCCAAGATATGTGGTTTAAAAAACAAACAAACAAACAAAAACTTTATTGAGTTTTGTTGGCAGGCAGTGTGACATTTCTGATCATTAGAATTTGTAATTTTTTCCATTCTCACAAATTGCTGTGTGGATTTAGGGCACATTCACACCAAGAATGTCTGGAGCAGATAAAACACTCTAGATCTCTAAATCTTTTTGGTTGAAATTTGAACAGCAGCATTCAGACTTGGCTGTGAAACAAATAACCGCACCATGGCCCCATGAAAATGCAACTCAGCATGCTACTCTGAGCTGAATGTGGTGCAGTTTGTTTGGCGTAAGAACAGTCGTACCAACTAATGGAAAAATCCCCAAACCACTCTGAGCTTTATGGGCACATGGAGACAGATGGTAACACCTTACAGCCGGCGGGTAACCACTAGCTGTAAGATATTCCCATAGACACTTTCAATTAGTGGGTAGATGGGTTAAATGCAGGGTATCAAATAGTGGCCCTCAAAAGTTTAAAGGCCATTCTTGTAATATCACTGAAAACAAAAGTGATACATGTACGAGGAACGTGGTTACAATGAGCAAAGTGGACTAATTAAGACAAAAACTTAACTTATCATAATGGAAACCTATAATTCTGTTCCACAATACATCAAATTTACAAACTTATTGTTGGATTACTGATAAGGAGTCCAACAATAAGTTTGGACTGGAGTATAAATACCACATAATAAGGCAAAAGTGACTATGGCTGTTCTAGACGGCCAAGACTATCATAATGACCTGCTGTTTAATTCAAATAAATATTTTTTTTGCTATTTAAATACATAGAGGGTGGACAAATTAATGAAAATAACTCATTTTTGACCAGTTGGGGGTATTTTGTTGGCATGGTCTGTCCATTTAGAAAGGATACAAAGGCTTTCTGAGTGAACATCATTTCTGTCCTGATTGGAATGATCTTTTTTGGCATCCAGGGTTTGGTGACTGAGGTTTTTTTATAGTGACAAAATTCTAAGAAAAATTCTGGAAATTTTGAAATTAAATGAATTTCCCCTTTCACCTTTTAAAAAAACTACTTTATTGTAGTCGTTTAAAGGAACTCCTAAGGTATTTGTTGATTTTTTTTTAAAGTATTAGAAGGTATTAAATGTTTCTTAAAAAGAGGAAAGAAAATGCAGAAAGGTCAAAAGTAATGAGCTGCCCAGCCATGAAGCTCCCAGCATGCAGTTTTTGCGCTGATGTTAATGCTAGAGGAGGTTTTAAGCCCTGCAGTTACTGAGTCAGGAGAACGCTGGTGACTTTTACCAACTAAACACCTCAGCACTCAGTGACCCCACTAAGTAACTTTACATGGTCTTTGCAATAATACCTAATACTGCTGATCATGGAATATTTAGGAGGGAAGAAGTTACACAAACTGACTTGGCAACAGTGGCCTCGTATTTAGTGCGCTCTGTAGAACGACCATGTCTTTTACAAATGTTTGGAAAGGCAGACAGCATGGCCACCTGGGACTGGGACCAGAAACACCAAGGCGAATTTAGATTAAAACGGGCGGCCCAGTTCTTTTGTCTATGGAGTGTATACTTGAAATGACTGAAATGAGTCAATAAAAATCCTACAGTGCAGGGTTTGTTGATTTCTTCACGTCATCCCAAACTAATGCAATTATAACTTGTAAAAAAAAGAAGCAATCACAAAACAACAACTTTATAAATGCTAACAGTGCAGCAGTGATGATCTCTGGATCTCTTGCCACCTTCTAGCAGCACAATGATCACACAAACAAATAACAGGCCTTTCACACTCTCAAGCCGTGACGCGGTTCATTTCATCACAAAGACTGAGGACAGCTGAGACATTTCTCGCCTATTAATATCAAGTAAATTGAGAAGTGCAAGTGTAAATTGGCGTTATAGGTTGCCAATTTCGTCGGCTACTGTAAAATATGACTTAAATTTATTCAAGTGAAGTTTTCATTACATGAAGCAGTATTCATAATGAATCCATACACTGACAGAAACTAATTTCTAAAGGATTAAGCATATCAATCTCACTGTCACCGAGTCTCTTCTTTGCTCAGATTTCTCTGACAAAGCTATGATTCCTTGCCAGAATTTTTTAGGCCGCGTTAGCAGCTCTAAGAATGCCTGATAATATCTCAACCCACTCAAATCTCAGCCTACTTGAACACTTCAAGAAAACCTTTCCCGAACAGCAATTGTATTTTCAATCTGCTGCATTAGACTGACCAAAATGTAAACACTCTACTCCACACCTGGCCCACTGTAAGCTGTGGCAGAGCATTTCTGTTACTTAATAACTAAGCAAAGAAATTCCTGGTGCACAAAAGCCCACTGTTATGCTCAACTGGTAATTACCAACTTGTACACTACTTGAACCAAAAAGTGGTAAATACCGGTGGTTAAAAATTCCAGCTGTGTTATTAGACTTCAGCACATGATGGACTGCAGGCAACGGCCTATAGCACCAAACTAAATTTAACCTCATACGACGGCTCAGACTACAACACACGAGTTGCAACTGTGATCAAAGGGGCAGGATAACTATCACATACCACTGTGGGCCACCTTCCACAAACCCAACACCACAGAGTGATTTTACACCTGGAGCACCCCAGTGAGATATGAACCCAGCAAAGAACACACGTAATGAGTACCGTTCATTAGCGATGCACTGACCCAGGACAGGACATACACACACACACACACACACACACACACACACACACACACACACACGCACACGAAACCCCGCCTCGGTGCCTGTGGCGCCCATGCCTGGTCACCTCGCTCCGGGATCAAAGCCAGTATGTCGTTCTAATCAGTCCTCACAGTGGGCAACCCCATTAATTCAATTCTATTTCATCAGCGGTGAGCAGACCACCGGAGGGGTCTGCGCATTCCTGGGGTCCCGCGGTCCAGGAGTAATCCTATCTCTTAATGACCCGAGATCAGACTCTAGCCCACGTAATTGCTTCGAGACCAACTTTGTTTTGCTTGCCGACATAACTGCGAGATCATCGCGGGAAAGAAACAAAGACAGACACAACTCATTTTATGGACACGGCAGGGAAGTCAAGCAGAATTAATGACACCATATATCAAATAATTCCAGACAATCAACCCCCCGCCAAACCAGGCCAACACTACATGTTATGCACAGTAAGCTGTATCAAACAATCAAGTTTTTGTCAGGTCGCATTAGAGCATAATCAGATTAGATTTTTTATAGCCTTTCTCCTCTACAGCAATATCGTTAGTAAAATTTCTGAAATTAAAATGGCTCCAAAGAGTTTCCATGGAAAAAAAAAACAATAAAAAGACAAGGCAGAATATGACTGACTCATGTTTTATTGTGCTTTTGTATTATGCCGTCTGCCTTGTCGGTGGCATAATAAGATGTTTATTGGGACTTAAGATAATGAGCTTTTCATATCTTACCGTACCTTTGGTCTCTTGTGGATGGGGATGCTCATCACAGACAAATTAGATCTTTTGAGTATTGCTGTCTACACCTGCAGAAACAATAACAGTTGGTAAATGGGGAGGCTTCGAGGAAAAAAAGAACTGCTATAAATGTGGTCCTAATACTCTGGTGTTCTCAAATATTAATAAGAAACAGGTTTCCATTCACTCAAAGAGTATGAAAGTGAGGACAGATCTACACACAGACTTACTATTAATGGCTCTACAACAGTCCCGAGAGAATATCAGAGGTCAACAATAGACAATTGGCAGCGGGAGATAGCCGAACTAAACATATATGGCTGGAAAGCTCCTTGGGATTAGTAGCAAACAAATGTCTGAGTGAAAATGTGAGAAAAAAACCCTACAATAATACACAAAAGTGAAAGCTCTGCTCTTTTTGAGATGACGACAAAGGAGTTTTTGCATGGGACGTGACACTTCAAAGGGCCTCATTGTCGCACGTAACAACAGAGCTGGTGTTGGTAAAAACAGCGATCATCTGACTCCTCGACGGTGGCAGCCTTTGGAAGTCACCACGTCTCCTTCTTTGTTTGTGTCTGTGTATTTATGAAAGAGTACGTGCTTCTGTTTGGAATCCATGCACAATGACATTTTTTTTGCTGAAAACAAGTGAGGGGCAAAAAGGAAAAAAACTTGGTAGACATCTTTTTATCGTTTTGATCACTGCAAATAAATAAAGATCAATTTGGCAAACAAAGAGACTAAAGCTTTAAACAAAACATCTATGGTGTCAGAGTTTTGGTGATGTCTTTTAAAAAAAATTTTCATGACCTTTTGCACTGCAGCGCACAATTAAATAAAAAGAGTATAATGACATTTTTGTAGATTCTCTAATATCTAATATCTGAAGAGCACGGGGCTTCAACAAGCAGATATCCACCGCAGGTCACGCAGGAGTGGTTTTCACAAAATGTTAGGAGAATTAGCTGATGCCCCTGCAGCACACAATAGGAGATGATGCAATCCCACTACCACATTTACTCAGTTACAGTTTAGGTAAGGGTCTTGCCTTAGTACAGGTAGAGCACAGAAGGACTGTTTCCTACCTTCGTACTGGACATCACACAGGCTTCGTACAGACTAGGAAACTGGCAGATTAAAGAATGTCGGATCCGACTACGCCAGACATTGTCAAAAGCACTACTGTCATGTAATATATATAGTATATACGTATACATACATTTCTCAGAGCAGCCTACATAAACCGCTATGCAACACAGCCACACTGAACTTTAAGAGCTCCCAAAAAAACCTCTTGTTCTACTTTCACAAAGAGTATTGCCTTTTCTTTTTACTGAGACACCAAACTCGCAGCTGTAATTCTCAGCCATGTTCAACTCAGTCTCTCACTGACGACGTAGATGAGGCAGTGTGGGAAAGAACAAAAAGTTAAATTAGGCTCCCTTCATCGGAACAAAAAAACACTTCTGTTTACACATTTCTGCGAGTCCACATCATTTAAAACTCCAATGCAAAAGAAAACGCGCTGTGTTTAAGCAAGACACTGTTGGTGCCCTTTTGTTGCTGTGATTGTTAGACAACCGATAATCACAGCATTTGTGTACACATTTTTGATGTGAAGCTACATCTCTCTTTTCCTTTACTGTCCCTCTGTGAGCTATGCCAAAAACATTTTCTTCTCCTTCAAAATAATACACCGATATAGATATATTAGTTCCCAGGATGGGCTTGTCTGTGGAAAAGCAGACAGGGAAACGTTTTCAAAAAGGGAAATGTTATTGAATGCTCATTTATCGTGTTTCGCTGACACTTCCTCCGAGTCACGCGCATCACGTCAGACTTAATAGTCTGCAGGGCTGGATCTTGAGTGCATTTTGTCTTTTTTAAGATGAAACACAGTGAATGAAAGCTTATTTCTTTATTCTTGGGGTGGAGGAAGAAAAAAAAAGTCTGATTGCATTTGTGATGATTGTGCAGGAATGGAAAGGGCTACCTTGCCAAATCTTTCTCGAGAGGATGATAAAAGACAACAGCTCGCTGGGTTTTAAATATTTCTTTCCACCGTCAATTTATGGGGCTAAAATACATCTGCTGCTGCAGAGTCTAAAAAAAAGTTGTGACATACGGCTGTTTATGTAACAGTGCCAAAATAATCCAGAGTGAAATCTCATTAAAAGTTAGAACACAACAAAGTGTGCATATATAAGAAGTATATTTTAAGAAAGTCATAATGAATATGCACCTGAATATAATGTGTTTTGCTGCCACCACCCATTTTCTTTATGGAACGTAAGATTAGAATTTTAACTACATAAACAGTCAATAACTTCCAGGCAACTCATAATATTGTATATATTGGGTTTGATGTGACAAAAATTACCAATACTTATTATCCGAACCAAGCGCATTGGCACTGGTGTGTAAACGAAAACCTTGAATTTCTTTCTCGTATTTTTTTTTAAAACAAAATGAGTTGAACCCCCGTAGGAAAAATGTTTACTTTGGCATGAAATTAGAGATGTTTTCCATTAACTCCACACAAAGGAACATCATTAACCATCTCATTGACTTCTCCCTATAGATTTATATTTGCTCTCTTCCTCTAATTGTCTGTGCATTTGTGATGAAATTCAAATACTTTCAGTCCAAAGGCCACTCCTGAATGATATTTAACATACTTAATAACCTTAAAAATGAAAAATATCACAGGGATAAAAAGGTGAAGCGGTACAACTTTCAGTCACTCGCTGCCTTACTCAAACAATGTACAGAAAAAGTTCTACCGTGTCCGTTATTGTAAACTTGTCAGAATGAACCCCAGTTATAAATCATCTACGTAATTATCAATTGATTGAAGCAGCTAACTGTGAAAACCACATGGAAGTATAATACATCAATTTTAATGACATTTCTTAATCAGAACGCTGAGCAATCAGCAGAGACCAATTAAGGCCTGAGAGATAGAGACCCGCCATTAATAATCACACTTGGCTGCCATCACATTGGCTCCATTCTCAAAAGGGTGTTTGAGCAGTTTTGAAGTGGACTATTCATTTCAGGGTAAAGGTATTGCCGCAAGACTCAAGAGCTGCAGTAGGAACGGGAAAGCAAAGTAAAAAGAGTACAGCAAAAAGCTGCAAATGCCGAGCAGCTTCATGTTATGGCCACGCCATCAAATGACTGGTGTGACTACAGTTAAAAAAACTCTCTCATAAAAAAATCAAAGGGCTTCTTTTCCAAGTGGCAATGAATTCTTGTCCACAGAGGGGGGAATGGATAAGCCTATCTCGCAAACGCTGAGAAAAAGAAAATGTCTACCCTTCAAAGCTATAAAACCACACCAGGGCCCACGGGCACAGAGCAATGACAGATATCTTTACAATGCCACCTTCAGCTGCAGCCTTATTAACGTTATGGTCAGTTTTATTGCGGACAAAGTCTGTTCATCTTTGAATGCAAAAACAGCCAAGCTGCAACGCATAAAACGTACCAGGGGCACAGAGACCAAGCAGCAACATTGCCCTTTATGTCTTTCCAAGCAGGAGTTTACTTCTCTCTGATTTTCACTTTGCATTTGCTTGGCTGCTGATACGAGTGGCAATTGCCTGACTTTTCAAGTCTACTCCAATGAACTGTGTTCATGTAAAGAGAGGTTAAACAGCCAGGGTTGCATCTGAGCGAAGGTAGTTGTATAACCAAAGTCACTGTCATTGGCGTTTCCTTTTTAAGCTTTATGCACTAAAATCCTTCTCATGCACAAAGTCTTGAATGATCAGGGTCCATCATATCATAAAGGTGTCACACTACCATATTATCCTAATAACACACTTCCCTCTCAGACTGCAGGCTTAGTCCTGATTTCTAAAGCATTTAAAAGTAAAATGGGAGGCAGAGCCTTCAGCTATCAGGCCCCTGTCCTCTGGAACCAGCTCCCAGTTTGGTTTTGGGAGACAGACACCCTGTCCAGTTTTAACTCAAAACTTTTCTTTTCGATAAAGCTTATAGTCGGGGCTTGATAAGGTGACCTGAACTTTCCCTTAGTTATGGTGCTGTAGGCTCAAACTGCTACAGCAGCGGTCCCCAACCTTTTTTGCGTCACGAACCGGTTTATGTCCGACAATATTTTCACAGACCGGCCTTTAAGGTGTCACGGATAAATACAACAAAATAAAACCAGTACCTGCACCAAAAAAAGAAGATTTATTCATAACACACGGGAAAAGACCCAGGGAAACCAAGTTAACGACAAAAACAATTTTAAAAAATTACGACAAAAACTGATAAAAATGCTAAAAACCATACATTTCACCGCTGTGCTACACAACTTCAAGTGAGACACTGAGCACTTCTGTTCACCTCTTTTCACTCCCCGTGTGTTTATATACCACCAACATGTCATTACATTTTTGTCTTTTCTCGTCCTTAATGTTGATTTAGACTTATGCAGTGAATCTTTGCAGAGTGTGCAACATAACCTACGTAAGCGGTTGAAATGGTTGCCAGCACTCATACTTTTGTGTAGCGTTTTATGTATTAATTACATCGTGGTCGTGTTTTATATGCGGTGCCAGACACGATACAAACAAATAAAATGCTGGTACATTTTTCCCATCCTGCGTCCCTGCTCTTTGTTGTGGTCAGTTTCTTTTTCTTTTCCTTTATTTTTTGGAGGCAAACATATTTGTCCCTTAAGTTTTTCCACTTCTTTGTAAATTCCCTCACGTCCATTCTGACGGTTTCAGCGATCTCCCTCCAGGAATTCGCTACCATCTGTGAGTCCTTATATTGGAGCAATGATTATCATTCCTTATTGAGGCAATGATTGTTATTCTCTCACTGATAAATTAAAAAGCCGTGCTGAAAAAGTAGCCGGAAAGCACAGGAGTCGTCAACAGTGCTGAACAGGCCAGTTACAATAGTTGTGGGCTGCATTAACAGGACGTGTAGATATGATTTCTGGGCACGTTCATGTCATGTTACGGCATAAGGTTTCAGAGGGGTTTGCGGTTACAATGTACCTATGATGTAGATTTAAAACAAAAGTATATAAAGTATACCCTACGAGTCTGCGCCTCTTTTCTCTTTCCCCTTGCCTCTCAACCGGTCACGGCGGATAGCCACCCATCCCTGAGCCTGGTACTAACAGTGGTTTCTTCCTATTATAAGGGAGTTTTTTGTTCCCACTGTTGCCAAGTGCTTGCTCATCGGTTGTCAGGGTTTCATCCAGAAATACTAGGATCTTTACCTTACAGCATAAAGTGCTTTGAGGCAACTGTTGTTGTGATTTGGCGCCCTATAAATAAACCTGAACTCAATTGAAAATTGAATAGAATATGCGCTAATGTAGATAGTCCAATTTTGATAATGTGGTGACCCACTTACACAGAGTTTAAATGAATAAAAACAGCCCCCTTTCCTTTTTAATTTGTTGCTGGCTGTCATACAGTAATTACTAAATACAATTAATGACCCTGGTCATTGTGCTGCAGGTATTTATACAGAGAAAATCTACTGCCAACGTGAATTAATCAACAGTGGAGTGCATGCATCGCAGCATTAGGATGGCTGGGATGGTGCCAATATTTTATAAGCTGTTGTGGCCCTTGAAAGAATACATCCAAGCTAATGCAAACAGGTTGTAAATAGGACAATATTACAGATGCACATCACACCACCTGTAAACACGTGATTTATGTACCCTCTTAACTCAAAAAGCCACCTTTTAACTCGCGCAGTTGGAGTATGCAAATCAGACATGGCTCTAAGTCAGTGTTATGTATACTACAATTAATTGTGAACTATTTACATATTTAGTCCTCACTGCAGATAAATGATTCAGAGGCTTCCCCTCAAACAGATCCCTTCAAAATAAATGCATGGTGAAGGACAAAGTAGGAGTGGCATCCCCAGATTCAGGTAAGGATTTCAGAAGATTACTGGGTAAACCCTGCTTTTAGTATGTTTTCTTGTTAATACCAAGACAAATGGCAATTTAAAAAAAAGAAAAGAAAAAATCCACCCTGCGGCACAGGCACACAGACTATATGCTGCAGTTACATTGTGGCACCACTGAAATGACAGTGGCAAAGCTCAAATAGTTTTAGTGTAATTTCCCATGGTTCTGAGACAAAAGGCAAGTGAAATGAGTTCAAGTGACTTCAGTGACCGGTGAAATTTGTTTTCCTCTTGAAGTAATTTGAAGTCTGGTTTGCCTCAAGCAGACAGAGTTGGTTTGAGTCTGACATTCCACCTCAAAACCTCTTCCAACAGGCCTCTCTTTAAGCTTGGCTTCTCCTCTAGGCAGATTCAATTATTCAATTTCAAATAAATGATTACATAATGTGTCCGTGTCCTTTTAAGGCCCGGTGCACTTCCCAAACAATGTCTGCTTTAGTCTCCTTTTTTTAACAACTTGGACATAGCTCGAATAGGTTTTGTATTACATTATAGATGATGTTTATTCCAAAGCAGAGATAAGATAGTGAAGTGCACCTTATTAAAATGACTAAGGTTTATAAAAGGGATGCCTGGGGAGCTGTGGCCGTCAGCTGCGGTGCAGAAATATTCCTGTAGACAGGCTTAATGGGGGCCTGCATAAACAAGAGGAGAAATGGCAGTGGTTCTGTTGGTTGTGATGGTCTACAAGATTTAAAAAAAAAAAAAAAAAAAAAGATTTTCCATGTCCACCTCTGTCACAGCCCGCTCCCTCCCTTGATGGTGCAAACCTACGGCATCATCGCATGGGGCTAACAGGCTTAACCTGCCCCCTGCGGAGCCACTCACCACACAGCAGCCTCCCAGAGTGCAGCGGCCCTGAGATGTAGCCTCACAGGCTTGAGTCCAAACCAAATCCTCACCCCGTGTCCCCAAACATGTCAAGTGAATTTAAACACTCTATGTGGGTATTAGCATTAATGGAATGGTCTTCAGTTTTCCTAACAATGCTTTTTTTTTTTTTTTTTTTTTGGCAGGAGGACCAAATACTTTCAATGCCACACTGAACAAATGCAATCCGAGCTAAAGTTACTGGTAAATTTAGAATTTAAGTGCAGCCCTTGGCCCTGGTGTTATGGCCTAATGGCTCACAGCCTTTTGTGTAGGGTGGTTCAGCTTCCTGGAAAGCATAGCTGTTTGACAACAAACACACTCATGCCACGTACTACATATTACAGCCACAGCAACACTATGACCACTTAACACTTTTATGTCAGCAGATTGAAAACCTAAAATCATTACACCACAGAAATCCTAATGTTAGGTGTTAATATTGAAAAATATGTGAAAAAAAATATACAAATAACATTTAAATATAAATGTATATTAAAGAAATGTTAACCTATTCAATTAAACAGTACCAAAATTCCTAACTTTTAAAATCAACAACATACATACAACAACAGAAACTAAGCTTTGAAAGTGATCTATTAAATCAAATCTCCATGGATGCAGGAGGTTCAGAGCTTAGTGCATTTTGAGACCATTTGAGTCTCTGAAAAGGGAAACTGCAGGCTTTTTAGAAATATGATACCAGCATCACTAGCCCTTGAGCGACTGTGTTCAAGAGGGCAGCTGAAGAGACTGCTTTTCATAGTTCACTGATCTCTAAAGAGCTTGGGAAGCACGGCATTTGCTCATGGCCTTATGCCCCGTGTGTTAGCAAGTATATTATGCTTTGTAATGGCCAGTTATGCTAAATATTCAGCGGCATATTTAAACAAAGACATCACTGTCCCAGAAAACCAATAAGGAAAGTTTAAAGGCTCCCTTAAAAGCTGCAGGAGAATAATTCAGTACTATTGGCAAAGAAAAAACTTAATGTGGTAAGTATCTGATCCATCTTCATCTTTGTCCTTGAAAGGCATCTCCCCTCTCAGTATTTAAAATAGGATTTTAGTTTTCCTTGAGATAGTATTCAGATTTACAGCAAAAATGTTTTTAAAATATGCGTTAAAAAGACGTTACAGCTACTTTTTTTAAATAACAAGTGTCACTTTGAAAACACCTAATGGAAAAAAATGAAAAGATCTCACTATGCTTTGTATTGGAAGGAAAACGAGGTCTTTTGGTCATCCTGTCACTGAAAACGCCTTTATCATGTTGATATCAAAGCAGGGCACGGTAAACCAACTCAAGACAGATCAAGCATTCTCTCCACGCTTGCTATCAAGCTTGAATACACTAACAAACATGGCCAACACAAGCTGAAACCCACCTTGATCAATGAGACATAATATTTGTTAAAGCACTGAGTTAAAGCAAGCTTGCGTATGAGCCACAGAGTCATTGGCATACAGTGGAGCCCAGGTGGAGCTTGGGGTGTAAATGATCTAAGGTTCTGCTCATACATGGCCTTAACATTGGTCTTGGGTGGTACAACTACAGGTGGACTGCTCCTGAAGGGACTCGATTAATGCCCCATTGCTCAGACCACATTTGGAGATGGTCTAGATGGGGATACCTCCCCATTCTTTAAGCAGTCTTTACACAAACGTGTCCTTGGACACATTGAAAGATGGCCTGCTCTAACTAACCTGCTCCTTTTCCAGCAACAAACAGCAAAACAGTTGGTGGAGTACACGTGGCAGACTCTTTCCTGCAAAAAGCATTTCTGGTTCCATCAAACAATTTTTAACCAGAACCAAATGCAGATGATCACATCATCAAAAATATATTCTTCAATTTTTTTAAACCAAGCATCATAAACCTAATCACACAACTAACAAAAATACATATGTTTCTGTCAAATGAGGCGAGAGACTCATTGTCTTAATTATATGCAGACCGACCGTGTTAATGCGGCCAGTCAACCTCGAAAGCCCAATTCCACAATTCGCAATAGCCTGTCAGAGTGGGTCTAGATTTGCTTTACATAATAATGGGTAACAGGTTCAGTAGCAAACTGAGCTATGTAGGCAGGACTTTAACATTTAATATAATAATATAATAATGCAAGACTTTGATTATTTTATAAACGTGGAAGTAAATCAGTTATAAAGTCGTCACCCCAGACGTATGTGATGAAGCACGCCAGGTATGATGAGGACTAAATTCTTGCTCCGTGCTGCTTTTAACTGCAGCTCCTGTTGTTTCAGCATGACTGCTTGAAAAGAAAAACTGAAAACTTGCTAAGCAAACTGACCTTGAGGTCAAGTTCAACCTGTACAGAGATTCCATGCTTGCAATTTGCTAGCAGCACAACAGCCAGAAAAATTAACCTAAGAAAAAGGAAATAAATGCACTAAGAGTACAAAAAGCTACCCGAGTACCATCTAAGTGGCTATGGCAATTTAATACAGTGCTTCCTGAGTGAACTGAAATAACGGTTCAATTAACACAAAAACAGAAGCAAAAAAACAGGAGCAATATTAAGAAAACTGCTGGGTACACCGTGTTCAAAGGAGTCAACATTATTCACCACTAGCATCAAAGGGTTAGCACAAAATGTATACATAATGTACTGCAAGCCTTCTTGCTGAAGGAAGTCTTTACAGTAAATACAGTAAGTAGTAGCATGCAATAGATTTATGTTTGTATAGACAGAGGAGAGACATTAATCTTGTTTTCTAACGTAGGACAAGAAAAGAAACCACCAAGAATATTTCCTGTAATAAATGATTTCCTTAAACAAAACCCATAATTATTTTTTATTATTATTTAAAAAAATAATATCACATTTCAGAAAAATAAAAAAAAATATATTTATGAAATGCAAGGTGTGTTAAAAAGAATAATTCAATTTCAAAGTGCTTTAGGTCAAGCCATTCACCAGTAACAACTGAAGCACATACCGTTAGAAAGAACGGATTCGTGACTTTCATGTGGTTGCTGGAAGGTGGCATAACAGCAGCAGTGGCTGCAGTGACCACAGACAAGCAGACAGGTTTAACTATTGTATGGACACAAGTGAGTGTCCGGAGAGGTCTGCCTTGAGCAACATTGTAAGTTTTGTATGTAAAAGTTTATATTCAGCCATATACTTTACATTTTACTGCAATTTTCTGTCCTTTTCCTTTAAAAAAAACAAAAACAAAACAAAAAACAGTCTTTTGAAGATGGAACATAATTTTTTTAATACCCTGTCTGCATGTGCTTAAAAAAAAAAAAAAATATATAAACAAAATTTTATAAATCATGTAATAACGACAGTTACGTCACATTAATTCAGTAAAAAAAATATGTTAATAAGAAAATAAAAAGATTTTAAAGCTGTAGATGTTATTGCTAAATTCAACTCACTGTCACCTGATTGTGTAACAGGCTACAAGAATCTGATTTCACATTTCAAAATCTCACATTTCAGATCCCAGTGTGTGGGTACTGTTGTTTGAATATGCTGGTGTTTCTAAAGGGGTGCACGTGTACCCCCTAAAAAAAAATTACTCACATACTCAAAGCAGCCTCTATGAACATGCAGAGAGAGCACAGTATAAATCTGCTAGAGCAATGTGATTACAGAAGAAAGGATACCCTCTTTAACCTTGGAGAAAATAGAGTTCATTGTGTGCCAAAGAGACAAAAACATGCACAACTGCTTTTCATTTTCATTTTGATTGGGGGCGGGCTGGTCCAGATTGGCCTTCTAATATCCACTGCTCCAACAGAATCAGCGTAATTGCCGGCTACATTCACACTTTAATATTTTGCTTTGGTGAGCAGGCTGCAGATAAACAGAGGCATTACATGTACATTAGTTTAAAAAAATAAATAAAAAAAACGAAAAAGAAAAAAGGGGACAGTGGAAATTGCTTCATCTTATCCAAACTGCTGCCGAATAGCTATTATGTTTATCTGACTGCTGTTACATGAAAATAACTCAGAGCTTGGCTTTCTACGGTCATATTTATTGGCAAGTTTGGCACAGCTTCTGCTTCCTCGACTCCTTGAAATACACGGTTGATCACCGGAGGCAAAACCCAGTGCATCACAACTTCATCCAAGTACAAGAAAACACTGTACAGCATTTCATCTTTTCTACCTCCTCAGCCTGCATTTAGATCACACATTCCACACCGGTCAAATTATACACGCTTTACCCCGTGTTCTCCTTCTTGGAAAACGTGGTGGAAAAAAAATTTATAATAAATGGCCTTGAGCTGCAGTTTTGTAATTTGCTGACCATAACAACAGGAGTCGTTTTTCGCTTGGCCTTTGCTAATAGGATAAATGCCTCTGGGTAATTTCTAAATGAATTCCTCCGGCCAAAGCGGTTCCCTAGACCAACCTAAATCACATTTGATATAGAAGGATTATCCCTGATTGAGTTTATTGCAAAGAAGCTTGTGACAAACTGAAGAGACCACAATACTTCCACAGAGGTAAGGCTTGCCTGACAATAAGGCTCTGTAGCTTAACACACGCTACAGAGTGTGTTAACACCTCTCCATATAGTGCTGCTGATGCTGCTGTGTGATCATCCACCTGCGGTGACTGGTTATCCTAAATGTGCAGAGCGAGAGTTCTCCCTCGAATGCAGCACGTGAGGAGAGAAGACCCCTGCTAAACACAGCAGCTCTCAGGCAAATGCATTGTCTTACCTTATCCAGTCCAGAGCTCCCCGTCTCTTCAGAGAGGACTAGCACTAAAGCCCCTTAATCCCTGCCTTGATTTGTGATAGCCTGCTAGGTTTTCAAATGTCATCAGCAGGGAAGTGTGTCCTGCTCCTGCCCCACATGCTCAGCCCATTAATACAATAACAAATGTTGGATGCATCTTCAGTATAGCAACACACGCGCAGTCCTGTTGGGTGGCCGTAGCCTACATCTATTTATATACAGTAAGTCAGGCTCATAAACAGGGATCAGCACCGGGGAGACCATCCAGGAGGATCGACAAGTGTGCTGTTGGATGTGAGAGTTCACAATAAATCATGCTAAATATGGACTACAGGCAAAATGTGATAATTCTGTGATCCATGCTTTCGCCTCTACAGCGCCTTCACACTTGCACAGGACAACAGCTCCTGCCCGGTCAGAAGGTGCATTTGTAAGACAGCATTGACTCGATGATCATCGGGAACTTTCTGCAAAACACAGTGTCCTTCACAGCCAGTGCTCCACTTCACAGCACTGCACTGTAACAACACATGGGACTTGTCATGAGCAATGCTTAGCTGTTTGAAGGATGAGTCTTGCCTAGTGCAGGCTACAACTTTACACGCATCTGTGGAATATAATAACAGGATTTTATTTATTTATTTATTTTTTCTCAAATCCACTCCAGAGCCACAATAAATCTTTCCCTTACAATCTGTGCAGTAGTGGGATTTGTGCAGCTGTAAATTCAGAAGATGCACAACTGGGGTAAGTGACATTGAAATGAATTTCTTCTGCCTGGTCGTTTGCACATGACTAGAGGCTTCTAGGCAGTTTGTCAGAACATGACCAGCTGATTACACCTGAATTATTTTGGTATTTTTATATATATATATTTAATAGCGTTGCTATAGTGACCAACTGTAAGTCCTAAATTGTTTGACATTGACGCCGACCACTCCTTCTTTAAATTCCCAAACCTCGATCTGAGTCGTGAAGTTAGTTTTATTCGCCCTCCTCTTAACGGGAGCGCTTGCGCACAACGTGAGCGCCGTACACACCATTTGGTAGGCTATGGTCCTCAGCTAAGGGCTGGCAGTGAAACTGATGATCCCCCTCATTCATTCATGATAGGACGAGTGAACTCCTGCCTTAACACAAAAGCGTGTAAAAAAAAAAAAAAAAAACGAAGCAAAGGCGAGAGTCAGCGCGGTGTTTCTTCGCACCTCCGCTGACCGAGCGCTTACCTCCACCGGCCGCTCGCTGCTCCTGTCCCCCGGCGTCTGTCCTTGTTTCGCTCCGGCGCTGATTATGTATGAATGCTGTCTTTATCCCGCAAAGACCGCTGTTGCATTTTACAGCAAAAGGAGCAGCACAGTGCAGTGGCAGCGGCTGTGGGCCGGTCTGTAAGTGGCCTGCCTGCGCTCGGCTCTGCACGTCACCAAGTGGAGTGGACAGGACTTGGCAGACGGGCTTTCTGCGCGGCGGCGGATCTGAGATGTAAGCGACTGCTTGGACGGACTGGCACACCGTGTGGCCACTTTACTCCCGATGCTGCTCCTCCCCTTTCACTTTGTTTCTCTCACACAAGCCCTACAGCGCCTCCCACCCGCCACTGTATGCCATCGCACGTACCCGCAGAGAGCTGTGCTTGCACTCCAACATCAGTGGAGCTGTCCTCGCAGGAGGTTCCTTGGATCATTATCAGCCATGAAGGGAGTTCCAAAGGTTCACTCGTATTCTTCTTCTATTACTTAGACAAGCAAGCAAGAAAACAAACTGTTCTAATTTTATTATTCACTAAAAAAAGAAAAGAAAAAAAACAGTGTTTGGGGTGGTTACAGCTGAAATATTCCCAAACAATCTTCCCAAATAAATCCAAATTACAGATGAAAGGTGCACTAATGCTGGCTGTTCTTCATTCCCAAAACCGCTGTAGCTTTCCCCGTCCTACCTGGCGCTTAAATGCTGGTAATTACATTCACTTAGCATCCCGGTTGTAAATCAGCCCCTGATTAGATGGCTAGAATGAAAATCAACAGGGCCCTCTCCGGCTTGATCCAAATTGCCTAAAATCAATGTCCTTTTTGCTTCCCTAACCACTTTTCCATGAGCGCAATCAGCAATGTGACGCGATCAAGCAAAGGTGGAAAGAAATAATTACAGAAAGTCAAGAAAAGACAGCCCTGGCCTCTCACTGAGGACATTTTGATGCGCCACGGCAGGAAAAACACAGGTGTGGACGATAAATGAATTCCTATTCGGCAGATTTATTTGTTTTGATAGTTCAGCTTTATCTCGGCCCCTTCTGGGGACCGGCTACTTGTGGGGCAATTAACTCAAGACAGAAACCTTCTTATCCAGGGAGAACCTTTTAATGCCGGCCATATCTTTACAGCCTTCTAAAACTTTCAATTTGTCGCCCAACGTGATTATTTGTTCTTACCTGACGGATTATCTCCCTGTTAGTGGCACATGGCGCAGAATCCATTACAGTCTTTTTGGCTCGCTGTCATCAAGCTCCCCTTTCCTGCCTCGACTGCACTGTACAAATGCTTTCACTTACTTTGCTTGATTAGTTCTCCTCTCAAGACCATGTGGGCGTGTACGGTCTCTTTTGGTTGACAACTCTATCATTTTCTTATTAAGGTAGTTCAGTGTGATGTTTGGTGACATCTGGTTTTTTTATATTTGATGTAACTCATCTTCAGCTAGAGCAGGAGTGTAATCAGCCCCAAGTGAACACACCTGCACCCTTTACAGGACCTAAAAGTAACTTATAAAGAGTATCTATGCAGGAGAGTTAACATGCTGGAGCAGGAAAACCCAGATACGGAAAGGAAACATGGCTGAATTTAGTTGCTTTGTTTTCAGGGTCAGCGCCACTGAATCTTCCTACCACTAACCACTGTTACAGGCTCTTATACGCTAGAATAATGCCCCTTAAAATAAGAATTATGGCTGTTTATGGTTATAATACAGCACAACAAATGTTTTCCTTTATGATTTTGTATCAGAATCCTGTTATTATATGTTAAATATTACCAGGTTTGGATATTTTGTAGCAAAAAAACAACAAAACAGAAGCTGAAAAGCATTAAAATATTTTTTTTTTTCAAGGGATGAAGTGTTTTATCAGCTATATGAATCAAAAGTGAGTGTTATATATAGCAGTTGGAAAGCATATCCATAGTATTTACAAACTGGTATTTAATCAGTAATAATGCATCATACTTTACTGTAACCCCTACTGGAGCACAGTTATCACTCTTACTTGATGATTAAGTTTGTTGACATCATCTTATTCCCAGCATAGCTCAACCCAATTTCCACCTTAGGTCTAATCAGCCTGACTAATTAAAACACTTCCGCGGGCGTGCAAACCTATTCATTTGAAAAAATATTTATTAAAATGAAGTGGCGCAAAAAAGGGCAATATTTCACTCCGAGTTGTGCGAGTTACTTTCCACCAGTCCAAAAACAAATCATGGCTTCGCAGTAACCTCTGACAAGAGGACAGACTTGCATGTAGTGTGTAAAATTCTACGGCGTTACTTTAAAAAGAACAAACAATTTTTTTTACTTTCGGCAGAGCACAAATATCATGATCACTGGAATACAATTTAAGCGTATGCACTCCTCAAAATGCCTGGGTGAAATACTCGAGTGCTCTCCACTCCAGAGACATCCAGCGTTGCATCAAAATGTCACACTTGGCAGAATAGATAGTGGGCCTTATCAGGGGTCAAATTCTATTTTGCAGTAATTTCTGAAGTCTTTCAGCTGTGCCTTTCAGCTATGGCAGCATGTGAGACGGTGTGCAATGGTGTGTGCTAATTTGTTGTGGAGCCCAGTGAGCCAAATCGGAGCCTGCAGGTTGTACTTTGAATTAATAAGAACTTCTTACATTGTGCAAATAAAGCTTCCTATCTGAGATCTTTGTTTTTTGGGGGGGAACGAGTCTCCCAGAGGGGAAAACTGGGTATGATGTACAATGATGGAGCAAGCTCTTAGCGACTGTTTAATGGTGATGGGCTAACATGACTCAGAGTTCAGCAAGGGAGAAAGATGGGGGTGGAAGGAGTGTGCAGTGCATCTCCGAATTTAATGCCAGCTTTGATAAAGTTGCAGTGCAAGATCTGTAAGAAGTAGGAACAATGGGCCGTTGTTGCCTGATAATTAACAAAATTGTAGCGTATCTGTGTCTGCACTAACGGCACCAGCATAACCTAATGGTGTTTTGTGGTTTGAGAGGTTTTGTTCTTATGGAAATAAAATGGGGTCGTGAGTACTTTGGCTGTGTATCACTACATCTGAATGTGTGAAGGCGTTTTGGGTGAATACGCTGGAGGTGGGCGATACATTCAAAGTGCGAATCTGTACAAACGTTTATGTCCAAATTAATTTAAATGTTTAAACGTGTGAAAGAACAAATATATCTGAAAAAAATAAAAGATTTCATTTTTTAATTTATATGGAGCAATTATTATGAATAGGGGAACAATTAAAAAATATATATTGCACAAGCTGACGTATGAATGCACAAAGTGGCTTTGCATAAAGGTTTGCAATTGCTCGTGTGTTTGTGGGAAGAAGTCAACTGTGTGTGGCAACTGCAAGTCTACAGCTAGGCGTTACAGTGCAAATAAAACCTACGACTTTTGATTCTTCCTCTTGTGTAGCCAATGCTCCTGCTAAGATATAATTCCAAAATTCAGCAACAGAGCCAAAGGGTGCGAGCTTTCTTTGCTGTAAATCCACAGCTGCAAGCACATAACAAAGTTGCCTGTCTGAAAGAAGAAAAATATGTTCATAAAGCGAGTGAAAACAAGCTAACACAAACAAGAAAAGAAAATGTTACACGAGTTCATTGTAAGAAAGTGTGATATTGTTACAAGTCTAGCTGCTTGCATTCATTCAGGTCGACATAGCCGTCATACTTCAAGGAGAAATCAACTCCATTAGCGAAATAAAGGTAACAATCTCGCGCCGTAGTTCTCCTCGCAATAAGTTAAGTACAAGTTCTAAATCACATTCCACCACCGCGAATACCAATCGTGTTTTTTCTTCTTTTCTCACAATAACCTCTGTTACATATGTGTGCAGCTGTCTTCTTTAAGGACTCTCCCACCAGACCAGCAAGTGCACGTGCTTCATATGCCTAAAAATAAATAAAGCTAAAGCAGTTTAAGATTCTGGTTAGGACACTTTGTGCTTTTCACCTGATCTGGCCCAATGATTGGCCAAATTGTCCAGCCTCAGGCTAGATTTTCTTATGCTGGAAAACAGAGCCCAGAATAGATACAGCGGTGTACCACTTGAATTATAATATGCTGGAAGGTCATTATGGATTTTTTTTTCCTGTGTGTGTGTGTGTGTGTTCAGTGACATTAAAAACATTTTTGCATACCCTGCCTTCAGTGAATGAATTTATTTTTTACAAGTCTAGTATGTATTTTGAATTAAAAAAACAGCAGTAATTGTAGGTGTAAAACATGTTTAAATAAAGAAACGGTTTTATCGTTTTCTTTTGTGTAGTCATGTTGTTGCCTTTCACAGGTTAGTTTGCATTTACTTAGCTGGAGTGTTAGGGCTCTGCAGGGCACTGTGTTACTCATGCCTTACTGTACCCACTACATGCATAAATCTGGAACCTGTAAACAACAGTAATTGGGCTCAGGGGGAAGTGGACAAAAAATAAGCAAATTGCTTCCATGAGTTTACATATCATTTCATCTCGTTTGTAGATTTATTTTCGGTATAATCCAGGTGAAAGGAATGGAAAGCAAATAGAAATTCAGCAAAGACATGCCCTCCAAACAACTTTTGTTTCTAGTCAGAGATTGAAGGAAAAAAAACTTTATGGGAGTTAGTCCACTGTTGACCGATGCTTTCATTCACTTCCGCAGTTTATCGATCAGCTTCTAAATCTATTATTTACTTTAGGTTATATATCAGCGTATAGTCTTTGCACTTCAGCCCCAGTGCCACTATTTATTTCTTTTTATGGTCAGTGTATATATTCTTGTCAAAAACTGTGCAGTATTTGATGATGGCTGGCACTGAACCCTGTGTCATGTCCACATAATGTCAATGTCAGTCTTTGAATGCCCCAACGAAACAAGTTAGATGTTCTTTGCAAATGTGCTGTTTTTAACGGTTGGGGAAAAAAGATTCTTAATAAATGTCTGACTTTCTTTGGAGAAACTTGCTGTGAAGAAAGTTCAATGGAAAAAAAGGAAAAGATTTTTCATACCTCCTACCACATAGTATATTCGCACTACAAAAATGTACACACCCTGCCTATAAGCACTATTCTCAATAACCATCCAACTAGAAAATATAAGAAAGCCTTGTGAGATTTGTGTGTGTGCAGATGTGACTGATATGCTTCCCTATAAATGTAAGTGAAGTGTAATCAAATTCAGTGGGTGAAACTGTGGTTTGTGTGTATTTTTTAAAACTATTTTTTTTTTAAACAATAAACAATGTACTCTACATTCATTTAACTTGATTTCAATTGAAGCTTTCCCTACTGATTAAACCAACGTGGAGAAACTGACTTAACATGTTTGTTTTTAACAAAAGTTTTTTTTTTAAAGTACAAAGTTGTGTTTTGTCTTCAGCAGCCACGACAGATTTGAAAATAATGTGGGCTCCACCCTGGTAAGGGAGACTCATGTTGGCAATATTGTTTTAAGCAGAATTACAGAATAGGGCAGAGTCCGCACGTTTATCCTATTAGAAGGAAATGAAGCAGACAGTCTGTCTGTGTTTATCCATTATGAAATCCATATCTGGCTGGAAATGAAACAGCCAAGGTTCAGCCTCCGAAAAACTTTTTCTTCAAATGAAACTTGGACCGAGAAGGAATTTACAAATGGTTAATTGGCTGCTGTGGCTCTCAGCATAGCTATCTATAAAAACTGAACTCATGCTCGCATACTGAACTCAATATGCTTTAGAGCGTCTTCAAATAGGAATGCACATTATCAAGCTGAGCAAAATATATATTAGAGAGGCCATTCTCTCCTGTGACAAGGCATTACAGGAGCAATGCCAAGTTTTCAGAAATGCAAATGCTGTTAATGGAGGGCCTTTGGGTGAAAGCACTTGGCTTGTGTTAAATTATAATGACATTTATGCTGCTCACCCTTTGAGAGAATCAAAGGATTTCTTCTCTTGTCTTTGTATAAAACAGATTTTTTGATGTCGAACATTTCTCCCGTCTGTTAGGGTGTTGCTTATTGCCAGTGAACACAGGAGTTAGTAGATGGTTGAATGGTTGGCATTCTTGCAGTGATGTTCAAGTGGCTTTTTATCTGGATGTAATGTGAATGAAATTGCCATTCCTGTGACAATAAACCCAGCAAATTGCTCACGATGTCCCTTAATGCCGGCAGGTTTTAGCAGTTTTAGGTGTAACTTGAGAGCAACTTCAAATTGTCACATTCCTCCTCCGCCATGGCTGCCTGGAAACCAAAACAATTAGCAGGACTATTTCTGCAGAGATGACCACAATCCTCACACTTTCCCTGCCGCAGGTGGCGAAAGGCTCCTTTCCAATTAACAAGTCTAATTACATCACAACTCCGCAGAGCTGTCTCGCATTCATTGTGTCTGATTGTCAGCGGGCACTTGTGAGTTGGTGCTTTTGTTTGATCTGTTTACAACTCTTTCATCACGCGGTGTGAATTTAAAACGCAGCAGAAATAATCGGTCGGGTCGTAGTATGACTCTTCTTTTCTTACTTGGTTTGATAATTAGCTCAAAACGGGCCCATTACTTGAATAATACTAAATACTTACCAAACTATGGTGCGTATTCATAGTGCAGCTTCAGGGTTAGATAGCAGTGCACTACATATATATTAAATGAGTTCCCCCCCAAAAAGAAATTTAATATAAACAGCTTCCACAGCTGTATTCACTGCTTCTCACTTTAACCCCAAAAACTACTATTTCAAATGTACATACACTTGCATTACCAATAAATATATCAATGAATATACAATCAGCTGGCAAATATTACGCAACTCAAAAATTAAGCAAATTCAGCACCTAAATGACACATTATCACTGCCCCATTGCAATTGACAACTACTTCCTTGAATTTGGGCTTTTGTTTCATCTTGTTTCACCTTTAAGATTTCATTTAAGCAGTAATGTAGCAAAGAACAGTAAAAATCCAAGCACAGGTACAGAACACAGTTATCAATGTAGCACCGGAAAAACCTGATACCAGATCGTGTAAACCTAGCAATGTTCAAAATAACCATTTAATTAGCACTCATCTCCTTTCCTGTAGTTGTGCACAGCTGATTCCTCTCTACACCCTCTCGTTTACCGAGACCCCCATAATAAGCCAAAATGTGCTTCTCCAACTGCTTATCATAACTACTGTACCCAGGTGCCACTTTTTAATTTTTAAAATGTGTTAATATGTTCCTGTTTTAATACTTTCATCCATCTATTTTCTTCCTCTTATCAAATTTCAGGGTCTCAGTGCAGGTCTCAACTATTCACACACACAGTCACACCTACAGCTTTGAACTGTTGGAGGAAGCCAGAGTATTCATACTCTGGACCTCCTTGGTTAGCGGTTAGCAACAGAGCTAATAATGCTGCCAGCATGCAAACCAATGCATAAAAACAATTGTAACATGCCCTGCTCTTCTACTTCTCCTTATTATTATTACTAGTATCATCATTATTATTATTATTGTTATTATACAGATGTGAGGAGGGAAAATGTTATTTTGCTCTCTCTTAAAATCAAAGCTGTGCACCAGTCAATTCACCCTTTACAGCTAGTGTGTTCAGTCGTTAATGGTTGAGATTTCATGTAACGTCTGTCAGTGTTCGGTCTCTAATCATCTGCTTATCTTGCCTCACCAATTAAAAAAATGTGCTGTATATGTGATAAACTGTTTTCTAGCACATATCAACTTCAGAGGTGGTAATATGTGAGTGGGACAGTCACATCTTGTTTTTGCAGCCCCAAATTGACAGTTTCATGTTTAAGAAAAAGTGCAATGAATTGGTGCACTTAAAAAAAATGAAAAACATCCTTCTATCCATTCCTTCCAGTTTTTATTTAACATGTATGCCACATATTATCTTTGCAAACCACCCCCAAAAAAGTATTTCTCGCCAATCTTGCAGGACGTTACAGTTTTCTGTCTTTTGAAAAAACAAAAAACCCACTAAAGTCAACCTGAACAAAAACTAGACACTGCACGCTTCAGAGATTCTATAAAAAATGAGAAGTCCGTGTTGTTTTCTCCTTTCTGCTGCTTCTCTTGTACCTCAGCAAGGCACAAAAACAACCTGTTTCACCCAATTATCTCTCCCACAGGGTGCAGTCAGGCAATTTGGCTCAGTCAAGACTCTGATTCATTGAGCCAGATGATTTAAAGCTTTTGGGGGCCACAAGTCAGCCCACATGGACTGAAACTGCTCCGTGATTCTCAGTTGATATTTAGCAGCGCAAGTTGCTCCACTAAAGGTTGCAGAGACAAAAATAGAATGTTATTTCATGTCTCCCTCATTTGTCACTCTGTGAAAAACTGATTTCTGAGGGACAGAAAAATGCTTTAAAGCACAGAGTACCGTATTCACCCTGTACTGCAAAAGCTGCTTTCTACCTGGACATTTATATTGATGATATGCTGATAACTGACATGTTTTTCTTGCAAAACATACATCATTGCATCACATAACCTCTAACACACAGTGTCCTTCACAAATATGGAAGTAATTATCCCGGACATCAGACCTTGCAAAACCAATTCATTCGTGCTTGGCATCCCTCGAGGATGTATTTCCAATAATTACTGTATGAGATTTAGAGCTGAGGCACATATAAAAGCCAATGATACCTACGGTCAGCCACAGATGTCAGGACCGGTGGAAGAGTCCACTGGCACTTTATTGCCCTGTTAAGCCATTTTTGAGAAAAATGACAAATGAGCCAAAGAAATATCTTTTTGCAGCACACCTGCAAGAAGAGAAGTGTTTATGCGTGCGTCTATCCACTGTTTAGAGCCATTAATGGTTGATCAATGCATCAAGTCACTCTGGATTGTTGCAATTAGAAAACAATCCTGCAAAAAAAAAGAAGCCTATTTTAAGTCATGCGCTATCAGTAGGAAAAGCAACAGAGAGGATAATTGGGTATTGACGAAAGAGTGTGAAAGGCAAAGACAGCATGCAAGACCACTTTCCAATTTACTCTGTCATCTTGAGGCTCTGATTATGCTGTTTACTGACCAGATAATTGGGGCAATGTTCGATAAAAACAAACATTTTAGGGGGGACATGTCAAATACAAGCAAACTTGCATAAAAATATTCCAAACACTTAGCTGGAATGATGCTTTCCTATTTCCCGCAACTACTTGCGAATCCTGACACACTCATGACTTCCTGGCTCCCCAGTGTTTAATGCACTATTATTTGCTGGATGGAGCCATTTTTCAAAGCATAGGAGGCTTTTGTGCTTTCTTGGCTGATACTAAATAGCTTCTGAAGAGTTAATTGAGAGAATGATGCCATTATGGTTTCTACTACGAAAGCTACCAAACAATAGCTCACGGTTTATTAGCATTTAATTCAATTTTATTCAATTTTATTTATATAGCACCAAATCACAACAACAGTCGCCTCAAGGCGCTTTATATTGTAAGGTAGACCCTACAATAATACATACAGAGAAAAAAACACAACAATCAAATGACCCCCTATGAGCAAGCACTTTGGCGACAGTGGGAAGGAAAAACTCCCTTTTAACAGGAAGAAACCTCCAGCAGAACCAGGCTCAGGGAGGGGCGGGGCCATCTGCATTAGATACGTTTTTTAAATTTTAATAAGAAAAGATGACAGAATCCTCCAGTCAAAATTTTGCAACATTCAACATTTTAAATTGAAACACTTAATAAATATTAACTTGGGGTTTCCTTTTTAATTCCTTAAATTTGAATACTGCTGATCAAATTTTTTATTTGTTATTAATATTATATAATCACATAAAATTTGATTCATTTTTAATTTTTCTTCAGAAGGAACAGACAATGGACATAATGTGGAAAAGCCTAGTTTTAGCTGGGAATGAACTTTTAGCAGTCATTACATTAAATTGGTACTGCAGTTATACTTTTCCTACTCTAAACTTCTAACAATGTTTCAATGTAGTGTCTCCTTTTAATTGCCAAGTGCAGAACATCATGTGAAACTTAAATGTGAGCACCATCTAGTGTTGAAAGCTATTATCTTTAATGTGCTTCATTAAATTTAAAAAGAAGGGCATAATTAGTTTTTTAAAGTTGGTTCATGTAGACTGCCTATGTAGATTTCATACATTCATGAAATATCTGCAGGATTTTTTGTTTGAATTCAGTCAATTAGATACCATTAAATAAAATCCAATACTGCTTTAAGTTAAGTTGTCAATAAAGCTCTAAAATCCTGAGGAAAAAAATACTGATACAAGAAGTACGGCTATATCAAGCTCTATATGACTCACATTTCCAGCTGATTGAATTGCAGGCTTCTCTGTGTCTCGGTAGCTCAGTGGGTTTTGTTACCCCACAGCCAGCAGAAGCGTCGTGGCTTGGTGAAAGACAACAGAGGCCATCTGTTGTCTGTCTATTTTCTTTGGTGCTCTGCCACAAAACTCTGCTGCCAGAACACCCAAGGGTACCCATGTGCACTATGCTGCGCCTGGGGACCAGCTCATTGAGGCACCTTTATAGCCTACTGGCTCCACTGGGAGGTGCCTGCGTTCTGCCAAAGCCTAGACACAACAGCGGCGGCGTTTGAAAAGGGCCTTGTTGTTGCTGCATCGTTACACAACCGTGCCATTAACCTTAATTGGAGCAGCTTGGTGGAACACAGAAAAACTTTCAGCACTCTGAGGCAGTGATGTTGTTCCCCTGAGTTACATAAAATCGAAACTGATCTCAGGCTGAGTTAATTGAATTGCAGAATACTTATCGTCCTGCTGAGGAGCTGAGGAGTAACTGAGGAGTAAGTGCTGTACAGTTAGAACTAATTCTTTGTTTCTGAGCTGTTTTATGAACATGGAAGCATTGCTCCTCCCCTTGTTTCTTGGGAATCATAATGACACTGCTGTAATAATTCCCATAACGATTGTTACTTGGGTGTAGTCCAGGAAACACAAACTTAAGAACAGACATTGGAGGCTAAGGGGATATCCCCTTAAAAACAGCTTTCAAATCAATAATTAATTTGTGCAGGACTGAATTGGTTTAAGCAACTACATCATGTATGGTAGAGCTGACTATGACAAATTGTTTTGGAAATGTATTCACTTGTGTTGTGACAGTAAATATATATAGATATTTTTCATCAGACTGATTGTTGTGGATTTGTGGTGTCGCCTCCTGTATTTATGTTACCAAGAATAATGTTAAGGTTTGGCTAGCAACAGGCTAGCATGACTGAGGCTCCTGTAGCGTTTACTCAGCTCTGTCCGGTGTTCATCTTTAGGGCCTTTGTTAAGATAGTGAATACAACAGAATTCCTATTAGCTGGCTATGTGGTGCAGAGAGTTGTAACAAAGCTGATGTCTTGTCATAGTTTGAGAAAATCGAAGTCAAGGTTCATGGGTGAGTAAATACAGTTAGACTTTACTGTAATGAAGTGTTTGTGGAGGTTGCAGTAAGAACCCCATAAAAGCAGCATAATGTCAACCAAATAGCTTACAGTACAGCTCCTATTTCGAGTATTGTACTTAGAGTAATATAGCAGTATAATACTGCTAAATCATGCTCCCAGTACTGATTTAGCAAGGGCACGTCTTACAGTACATTACGAATCCGCTTATTCAACACATTCATATGTCACATCCCTTAATGTATAGTAGCATAGTAAAGAATAAAAGGTAATGCTCTTAAATGTTTTGGTTTTTCTGCCTAGCTTTTAGACTCTTGGGTCTTTCTTTTTCCCACTGTAGCGTGATAGTATTATTAATATTTTCTATTCATCATTTTAAAAAAATCCCCCTAGCACTTCCAGCCTAAATCTGTTATCTCATGCTGATATTAAGCTCCATAGAGATTGGATTGGAAAAGAAGATTACTGTGGCAGAAGGATTTTCCGGGCCAGCGGGTCACTGCACATGCATTGGAACCAGCAGCATTACAGTAACTCATCTGAATATGTTTGTCCATGGAGTTAATCTTCCATTAACTGCTAACAGAACTCCTCCAGAGTGTATGTCGCTTTGGCTTTTTGACAGAAAGCCGAGGACATTAGCCAAACACATTAAATTTGTTAAAAGGACAAATAAAGCAAACACTTGAATGGATTTCTCCCCCTTAACTAAATAGCTAAGGCATTGTCTTGGTGTTACAATAAGCTGCAAACACACATCAATTATTTAGCCCAAACAGAGCTGGAGTCTGAGAACATTTTTGTGTTTTTTTCTAAGTCATGAAATGGTTTGTGAATGTCAACAGCTTGACAGATTGTGGAAATGCACAGTACCGAATGAATAGTGTAAACATGAGATGAATCATTGCTGTCACAGGCGATACAAGCACGGAGGGGTAGAAATGTGGCTGTCTGTAATTCTGCTCTTGGCCTCCACCAGCCTATAAAATCTCTATCTTTGCAACCAGTAATGTATTTTCTAAGTAGAGTTTTCTATGTTTATGTACCTACTTATGTTCAAAATAGAAACAGCAACACTTTCCATGGTGTTTATACTGCAAAGCAGCTATTGCCAGTTCATGTCCTCTGTAGAAGATCTGTAATTAGTCACATTCCTAATTGCATAGCATACACATTGAAACTGCATGAATTAAATCAAATGAAAGCCTGTGATCACGGCGCTAGACTGTCAAACATAGCTTTGAAAACACGTTTCCACACAATGTCCTCGCATTAACAGTTGTACAGTAACCATTCCTTCATGTCTTTACAAAAAAATTGATAGTTTGAACGAGATTTCACATAAAAAGCATGTAGCTTGTGTGCTTGAGGTCATGATCTCCGAATCCTTCTCCACAGTGAAGCATGCCTCTGAAGAACGGAGCATTGCTTCTCCTTGCTGAGGGTGGAGCTGATTTGTTGCAGGTGTTCACGGCCACACAACCTCAGACCCCATTATCCCCACTGCCATGTTTCACAGCTAGTTTGAGGTATCGTTTTCTCTCCTCTGTGTCCTCTTACATACACCCTTCTGTTGCCACTAATCTCAAACTTGGATTTATGAGTTTATAAGACTTTCACTGTCAAATGATAGGTTGTGTAGTCCACAACCAAGCATTAAGCTTTGTTTCGCCTCCTGTGAAGTGGTTTAGAGGTCACTGCTAAACAGTAGTGTTTTGGTGATTCGAGTTCTTTATTTAGCAAGTTCTGTGGCTCTGATTGAGTTGCTTTTTCTGTCTCTCTGTGAGGAAGAGATTGATCTTCTGATTGTTCTGATTGATTTTGCCGGCCTGACTGCGTTTTAGATACTACTCATATAGTTCTTGCAAAACATTTTAAAGCTTCTTGGAAACCGTCAGAATGGCCACAATGTATCAAAAGCCTCTCATTGCATAGAACAACAGATTTTTGCTATCATATTGCTGTAAACAATGCAATGATTTTAACTGTTTATTTGAGGAAAAGGTTTTCTGCCACATTTTTTGGAAACACATTTTTGAGTTTAAATGTCTTGCTGAAAAAAACACATCCTTACTTTCAAAATTTGATATTTTGACTTTTTACTATTTTAATAAGCTATAGTGTTTAACTAATTTCAGTGTGTTTGGATGCACGCTTTGCTAACTTTTTTGAAAACAGAAAAAGCCGTGTGAGGAGCAGCTCGAATCTGCCTGAATGACACCTGAACACTGTTCTGACAGATCACAACTCACATCTGTCCTTTTGGAAAAATTATCTGACAAATTTAGTTTTGACTGCTAAACTATATGTAGCAGCCTTTTTTACCCCTAAATTGTTATCCTTACATGTTATTTGCTATGTATTATGTTTTTAAATGTTTAGATTCACATTATTTTCAAGCTTACATCATAACATGGCAGGTTTTTTGATATACTCTCCTGCTGTAATATGTGCTCTACAAATGTTTTTGCGTTTGCGAAACGTCTTAAGACTTGGAAGCACAAATTTTCAAAGAAATGAACATTTCATTGGCAGGTAAGGTTTACATCAGCGTTTGTATTGTCAGGTTGTAAAAAATGTATTTAGCTTTTAAGTCACAAAGTGTAATAAAGTCTAGCTTCTCATGTTCTACCAAATGCAGCAGAAGTCAATGGCAAATATTAATTTACTGCAGAAATCTATAATATATAGTCCTTTTAAACATCAGATCTGTGGATGTAAACATTACTTAAAATACAAACAAAAAACTCTTCCTTCATTATTTAGCAATTTACCAAGATAAACTGGATCAGATTAAAACATACCATTTGCGCTGCCTGTCTGTACTCTCATGTGGACGTCTTGACCTTTCTAGACTGATTCCTGGCTGAAGAATTGTAAAATATTATTACTTTTATAGTTAAATAAATATCTACCACAGTAACAAAAATTCCGTACTATTAGCTGGCAATGACAAGTGGTGGAGAAACTTTTCAAACCAGTCCTTTAGGAAAGAAAGTGACAAAACTCTACAAAAACCCCTCAGTACACATAAAACTGAAAAAATGTGCATAAAGTAAAAAAAGTTAATATGTTAATATGTTTAAGGTCGAGCTCATTTTAAATACTTCATATTATCTTTTATGTCCTTTTAAAAAAGTAAAATGTATTACAATTTATTAATGACAAAAAAGAAAAATCAGCTAAATGAAAAGGCTTGAGTAGTGTGTGACATGGTTAACTGTCAATATCTATGAGGTGATTAAAAAAAAAAGGAAACTGATGATGGAGCATTAGCAAAGCAGCTGATTAAACATATTACACTGAGACATTCTCATAGATGCTAATCTGAAAGCGCCGGTGAGCCAGCACCTGGGTCAACTTGCCTGTTTTATTAAAGCTGCGGTCCCCTCTCCATCATGGTCACAACTTTCCTTGCTCGGGTTCTGAGTTATTAACAACTTCTTCACACTCCATCTTCTCGACATCACACATGTTGACCAAGGTGGTTAGCAAGAGGAAAGTCTTGTTAAATCACCGAAGCTTGTTTACTTGCTAATGCTAGCTGTGTGATAACTGATCTCAGACCTGTAGAAGCAAAGCAAGTGGTAGCCTGCTTCGCACACTGGTCTACTGCGCATGCGCAAACATCGGACGGGGGGCGGGGACTGCCGCCTCCTCAGCTTGTCTAGCTCAAGTCATGTCAAGTCAGAGACAGCTACATTTTTCTATGAGCACCAAACAATTTGAGCTTTCAGCAAAAATAGGCAACTGATGCCACTGATGTAACAAAATCGCAGTGACGTTAGCGTGGATACAAACAGCTGTCTAAGTTGAAAGGAGAGATATGTCTTTACTTTTGGTGCATTTTAATTTAAAGTGTCTATTTTTAAATGTGACAAGACAAACACTCCTTGCCTTAATTGTCCTGACAAGATGACACTGCTGCAGACCTTTTCCTGTGAGGTTAAAGGTCATTTGTAGACACCTTTGTGATGAATTTAATAAGAGAATGCACGTGTGTAGCAAGAAGAAAAAAACAAATAAAAGCAGCCCAGCTTGTGCTCTATTTACTAAAAAGCATTAGTAAATAGTTTATTATCATAAATAATGTTATTAGTTAATGGTGATACAAATAAATCTTATTACCTCTTTGTAAGATCCCTTTTTAGAGAAATTATACACACGTGTTATTACAAGGAATAATTAAATACTAAGTTTAAAACAGAACATTGATTGTGTCTCAGTGAAACATATCTCTCTGTATATATTAAACTCATTTTTATCTCAAGTGTTGTAATACTTCTACAATCATTATTGCCACTAGAGGGCAGACAGCATTCATTTTCTCTTATGAAGGCAGTTGACTGTCTTGAATTCTTTTATTTGCTGAATAACAAGTTTTCACGCGTGCTCTGCACATAACCTTTTAAGTTTCACATTTAAAATACAAAGAAACCAACAAAGCCCACCACAGATCCTCATTTATTAAAATATGTTAGCCCAAAGGGATCAGGAGGCTTGTGTTGCAGTGTATGAAACACAGTGCACTTGCAGGTGTTGTTGAGCAATGACACATAGCTTTACAGTGTCAATGTAAACCTAAGAACTTGAATTTGTTCTTGAGAATTTGGGTTATCACATTAGATAATTCAACTGTAAACAGGGTTACCATGAATGAACATGGTAGGTGGAAGTGCTCTTGAGCACACACACACACAGATGAAAGCACTGTCAAAGCACTGCATGAACAAATGAAATCTGAAGTGATTTTCTTCCTCAGAGCGATTCAAACACAGGATGAGGTCAGCAGGTCGGCTAGACGTGCAGAACTACAATGTTGTCACACAGAACAGCAGAAAGGACTGTAGGCAGGAGTCTCTCAAGAGAGAAAGACACCAGGAAAATAATTTGACTGAAGAGCATTCTTCTGGAGTCTCATGTGTGAGATCATTTAGATGAAGTGGAGCTGACAGAGCAGTCCTCACTCATTTGCAATCCATCCAAGTTCTGACAGTGATTACAGTCTCATTAGGAATTGGGAAGTGCTTTTGTTGGGGCATGCCGGCCAGAAGAGCACTGGGTTTTTTTGTTTGTTTGTTTTAAATACAGAAATAGGCTGCAAAGTATTTACATCACACAGTCAGAGTTACTTGGTTGTGGAGAAATAACCACCACTTAGCTGGTAGTCTAAATTCCAATCCACATTTTTATTCCAGGACTCTACTCGACTTGTCTAAGGTTGAGGATGTTTTTGCTCCTTTTATGCCAGGAAAATCAAGTGGGTGTGGTCTTCTGTCCTCAAAGTCAGAGCTGTGTTCTTGAGATGACCATATTTGGGATACCCCCACTGCATGATGGTGATATCCAATAGTAGATAGCAGAGTGATATAATCATTATTTGAAACTTCCTCCATGTTTATTATGAAGATTCACCATTGTAATAATACGAAAGGTGGTTAAAGACTGTGTCCACTCTGCATGTAATCATTAGTTATTAATTCCTGGCTCTCCACAGCGTGTCCTCCTCCCCCCACAACAACTGGTTGCACCAGATGCCCGCCCTTGCCTGCGCCTGGTTTGTTAAGATTTCTTCCTGTTGAAAGGGAGTTTTTCCTTTCCACTGTCACCAAAATGCTTGCCCAAAGAGGATCATACGATTGTTGGGGTTTTCTCTGTATTATTGTAGTGTCTTTGCCTCACAATGTAAAGTTAAAATGGTGCGTCTGTGTGTGTTTTTATTAAATGTAGCCATTACAACATTACAAATGTTAAGCGTGTAATGATGCGTGACTCAGCATGTTGTGCCGAAGAGCTTTTATTTTGTATGTACAGGGAAAAAACAAAAGAAAGAAAAAAAACCCCAAACAAAATCCAGTAGTAGTTCACAATTTATTTTACTGAATAAATTTGGACAAAACACCAGAATCTGTTACGATACAATCAGAACATCTGAGGCAGATATCCCACCATGCACCACCCCCCTCCATGAAACAAAAAAGGACTAAACATTAGCACCAAATCAGCACCAGCTTAAATAAAGGTAGCTCAGTCTACAAAAACGATGAAAGCAATAGCTGTTTTACTGTTTAAATCCAAAAACAACTCAGAAAAGCAGCAAACTGAGAATTTTTCCTGTTTTTAAACTTTTCTTAAAAAGAAAAAAAAGAAAAAGAAAAACGAGCACCCTCCTAACCCCACCCCGACCTCCCACCCTTTGCTAGGCAGGCTATAGCATTCATGGAGCACATGCCAATGTCTAGTTAAGAAAAACACAAATTCAAGTAACATTGAGATACGACAAAACGTGTCCACTGGTACCCATTTTCGAGCATGACCGTTTCACAGAACCTAAGCAGGGAGTAGAAGAAAAAAAAAAAACTAAAATAAAAAACCAACCTAACATGAGGTTCTGGAGTGAGCATGTCATAGCAATACTATCACTGAATATCTCATATCAATTTTCTTAAAAAGAAGTGAGGGAGACTGGGTGGCAGGAGGCTGTCGGGGGTACAGGAATACTGGCACAGAAGATATTGTGTTTTCTAAAACTTCAGACAGACCGTTTTTTTTGTTTGTTTTTTTCTCTGTTGGCGCCTGTCCTGTGTCAAGATATTGCCTACATCATACATGAAAAAGGAATCTCTGGATAAAGAAAAACCCTGCAATGTAGTTTTAAATATATATATATATATATATATTTATTTTTATATATATATAATATAGCTGTTACAATTTAAATAAATGTTATGTTCTTGTTCCTACAACTGAAGAATGGAATTAAATTATATTTTTTTTAAAAAGTAAGCTAATTTTAGAGGTGGAATCATCCTTTCACCTAATACATCAAGTGCATGATACCGTGTGGGGAGGCTGACTATGAAAATAGATTAAGATTGAGGTGTACAGAGTGACATTAAAGCAGCAGTAACAACAGACTGGAATAGCTTTTCAAAAAACAAAAATGCTTTACAAAAGTAATGGAAAAACAAAAGTGTGGTAAGAGACAGGAGGAGGCGGAAACATAACAAAAGACAAGGCCATTGAGGAGTTTAGTGACTGTCAGAGTCTTCAACAATATAAAACCGACAAACGAGACACGGACACACGACATAAAACTTAAAACCATGAGACAAGGGCGAGGTCAGCCATGTCGATTATGATGACAACCACAAGAAAACGCCTGCTCTGTTTAAACAATGCTCCTGGGTCAGAACTATGACCACCTAAAGCTATGACATCAAACTAAAGAAAACCAATAAAAAAGAGCTGGGGTGTTGCGAGTCTGTCAGTTCCTTTAGGATTGTTCTCCTCGGATTCCTGTGTTTGTATGTCCCTTCATGCTTTCCATAGTGTCAAAAAAAGAAGAAGAAAAAAAAAAAAAAAACAGGTGAATGTGTCTACTTTTATGAGCACCACATTTAAAACAAAACAGATCCGAAAAAAAAAAAAAAAAGAACATTTGCTACATTGTTTGCAACTTGCATATCTGGTCGCAACATCCCCGATCGGGACGTGCATCGCCAGATGATGTATAGATGCCATTTGTCATGCCAGACTCAAGGTTTTCCATGAAATGGTGGCAAAGGAAACACGATGGAAACACCTTTTTTATGAGTGACAAATTCACCTATTTACTTCTACTCTACTGTTTATGTTTTTTGGCTCTGCTGCGAGCTTGGCGAGCCAACCGTGGCGGAGTCGTCCGTTTGTGCTTGGTGTTTGCTCAGCTGAAGAACTGCTCCAGCTCCTCTTCCATGTTCACCTCAGGCACCATCTGCTCCTGCTCCCTTTCCCCTCTGCTGTGCACTGCAGTGCCCCCTAGCGCCCCGGAGGAGGCAAACCACGGGTGCTCCAGAATCTCCCGAGAGGTGAGGCGCTCCGCCGGCTCCCGACGGAGGATGGAGCGGATCAGGCACTTGGCCTTGGGCGTCAGCGTTTCTGGGATGTTGAAGTGGCCCCTGCGGATTTTGCTGAACAGCGAGCCGGGTTCGACATCGTGGAAAGGGTAGCGCCCCACGAGGATGGTATAAAGCATGACGCCCAGGCTCCAGACGTCAGCTGCCTTCCCCGAGTAGCTGCCGCCGGCATTGAGGATCTCGGGGCTGACGTAGGCGGGGCAGCCATGTTTATCTGACAGGGAATCATCGTGCCCATTCAGGATGTACGTGTCCTCGAGGCTCTCCAGCTTCACAAGGCTTCTGCAGACACACACACAAAATTCATTGAGCTCCTTATAAATGTGGATGATATAGAAAGAATTTTAGCAATCAGAAGAAAACCATCAAGTGGGTAATTTGCTCTGACAGGCAACGTAAAGTACTTTAAATCCATCACTTTTGGATGTCAGTGGAAGTAGATCGCATAATTCTCTCAGCTTACGCCTGACATTTCTTTTCAATATATAAAAAGTGTCATTATACAAACAGATTTTCCAGAAGAAACATAATTATGGGTAACTGATCAGAAAAGTAAAATCCTTTTTTCCCCCTCCTACTCATCAAAACAGCATCTATTTGCACTCTTTTCTCTAAACCCTGCAACAGTTGCTACAATGCCCCTGGGTGTTCATAATAGCGACTAATTATTGAGAAGCTTTATCACTAAAGAATCTGTGCAAGTTCAAGCAACGAAAACAAAAAGCCCCCATATATGACTAGACAGCCAGCAGAAGCAGGTAAAGACAATACGATATGCTGCACCAAGCAACGAGACTGTGATCGAAGAGAAGGATGTATTTATTGCTACGTTTGACTTTCACACGAGGCCGTTTCCTTTCATTAATACGTGGCAGAGCGATTTTAGGTTTTAAAACGAGGAACATTCTATTGTTTCCTTGAGCAAAATACCCATTGTTCCCATGTGATATAAAGAGCTGTGTGAATTTTAAATACAGCACACCACTGCCTGGATAACAGCTCATTTGGAGGATGTGCAAACCTGCAATTAGAGCTAAGAGGACCTAGGAAGGCAAACTACTAAAACGGAGCAGAATTTAATATTAGCACACATTGTGCATTTCAGCTGAGTCAGAGGCGGCGCTCATGATAAAATATCTTGAGGCGTGGTAGAGAAGAAAGAAACAAACGAGCCTTGTTTAAGTAGCTACATGATTCTACTCGAGGCCAGCGTTTGACTGATGCCGCTGTTTGGTCAAGGGTTAACGGCAGCATGACAAATTCGGGTCAAGAAGCCAACGAATGCTGCAGAAGCCTGCACGGGTATCATTTTCTGTCTGCTCATCCACTCCTCTCTGCAGTCATCACAGCGTTTTGTTCCACACTTGGCCTCAGAGCCAGAGGAGGTCTCTCTAAGGCAGCTTTGTCTCCTCTCTCATCTCTCTGCACTCGTTCACCGTTTCAGCAGGACTGAAAGGTTGTAAGAGGAGTCTTGACAGGCCACATAGTAAATGCGACCCGGTGCTGCCCTTCACATCACTCTTAAAATTCACCCAGCATGAATCATTTAGTGGAAGGGGGCCTCAGCATCTGAGCCCGGTGACATTCAAGGTTACTGGACCTGTACTAAATATGTGAGGCGGCTCAACTTCTCTTTTCCACAGAGAGCGCCAGAGAATGACGTCACATTTTTCAGACAGAAGGCCCTGAGTGCAGCATGTGGCTTCAAGGTGTTAAATAAGAAGTACTTAAGGGGATGCTTTAGTGCTGGGATTTGCATATGGTTTCTAATGAAAAGAATAAATGTTGAGTGAACTGGCATCCACTCAAATTCTTTAAAAAGAAAAAAATAACTTAAAAAGCTGCTCTAACAGATGTCTGTATTTTTTGTAGTTTTCAAATGCTGCCACCAGGGGTCAGTAAACCCGCACTGGGAAAAGTGTTATTCTAAAGTTTCCTCTTGCTCATCACACAGAAGCCCCGAGTAATGGATCATCTGCCATGCAAAAGCTTCCCCTGATAACTTATCTGTTTGTGTTTCTCAGCTCAACAGCTTTCCTGAGTCTTAGCATGAGTAGCGATTACATTTGTGTCACTCATTTCCTTCCCCCAAGTGCGATTCCATTCACATTTACAGTATATGGGCACAAGAATAACCAGGCGACACACAAAAGGCTCATGTTTCCTTCATTCTGCACAACACCTTGTATAGTGTCAACTTACACTATCTGCGGTATTAGCTGTAATATCACACACATACCGATGAAACGGATTTAGCATCTTATACACAAAAAAAAAAAAAAACAGAGGGAAACTGCAAAGTGCACAAAAGATGCTAAGGTTTCCATGGAACTCACCTGTCCTCATTCTTGAAGACAAACTTCCTCAGTTTGAGGTCACGGAGAACCAGTCCGTTGTCGTGGCAATGTGCCACAGCCGAGGCTATCTGATAGAAGAGCCTGGCAGCTTCGTCCTCTCGCAACTTCTTGCAGGTACGGACAAAAGAGTGCATGTCGCCATAGCTTCTCTCAAAGAACACATAGGCCCGCGTCTCCCCAAGCAAAATCTCCAGGATTTGGTTAATGTGCTGGTGCTGGCCAAGGGCGAAGTAGGCCGCCAGTGACTCCTGGTATCGGCCAACATCGAAAACCTGCAATCAGAAGAAAGAAGAATTCATGCTTACTGTTAGCAATCTGGAGAATTAGATCTTTCTCTTATATATATGGATTCAGCTATATCATAATTTTCTTTTGATGATTGGAGATCTATAAACCAAACCTTTCCCACCATGGATTTAAACAATTAAATCAAACTGAAGGAGGTGTAAAATGCACTCTAACTGAACTAAATGTAACCAACACATGAGTAATCCAACACATTCCCGGGACACCAAACTTGGTCTTTTGGCAGAGCGAGTAAGGTTAAATAGAGGCAAACTGAAAGCATTGTATTAGTGCATGGCATTGTGCTGCAGCCTGGGGGTTGCAGTGTCTCTTTTGTTTCCATAGTAACCCCCAATTGACTTTCAGTACATGCAGTTCAGGTGAGAGGGCTCCTCTTCTTGCAGTCGATACAAATACACCCCACAGGTCTGGGGATCTAAAGTTGCAGCCTAAGACTCCAGCTAGACAAGAAAGATCAATCCTGAAAAGGGGGGAGGGAATTGATCGTGGCTGTATCGAAACCAGCACAAAGCAGATGGGGGTCAAACAGCAGTTAGTACACAGGCTTGTGCCAAAGGCCATTAATTTGTTATTGCCCTGACAAAACATTATCTCAAGTCAAAAGGCACAGGTTATTTGATATGTCGTGGCGTACGAGTCCAAGGGTGCATGCAAGTATTGCCTCAATTCATCCACTTAAGCCTCAGGGACAACCCACCTGCCCTCATAATCAGTAATTTACAGAAGTCAGTAGAAGCTATAAATGTGGTGAGGAGAGGCCATGAGTTTGATCCAAGCTTAACAGGGCAGCGCTTTTTACATTTTTTTATTATTTAATGGGTGCATTTTACTCAAATCAACTTCCCTTTAAAAATTGAGCACCTGGTGCAAAAAAAAAAAAAAAAAAAAAAGGGTGCTCTATGGATATGTTGGCACTACAGATCCAAGACTGAGCACTGTGCCATGAAAGAAAGAAGCCACGGCTGTGCCAGAATAGCACAGAGGAGTGTGTGCGTGGTTACTCACTCCTTTGTCAACGTTACATCATGCAATCCAAGCCACACAGCTCACTCCATTCACTTTTTCCATTAGGCTGCTGCTGCCAGCTCTCTATTTACAGTTCAAGCAATTATTAAAAAGTGGAGATGGTGGGCAGGAAACCCATAAAAGCCAGCTCAGGATTTTTCTGCATAGCACATTCATCACATCTGAGGACATTAGGCATCGAAATAAAGTCGTGTTAATTCATCTAGACGTGCAAACAACGTACCCCTAAAAAAATATTTCGTGCAGTAAAAATATATATGTGTGAATATATTATTTCTCCCCAGATTGACGTCACAAGTGGGGAAAAAAAAAAAGTCATGTTGCGAAATAGCAGGTTTGTTACCATATTGACTACTAACCTTACATACGAGCTCGTCCCCGCTGTGCAGGTGGGCGGCTCTGAAAACGTGGTCTCCCTCCAGCGGCTCCAACAAAAGGTAGTCCCCGATGCGGGAGATACAGTGCGAGGAGTCCGGGGTCTCCGGCGGGCTGGGAGACCCGAGGTTGGGGCTGAAACTCTGATGAGACTCTGTAGTCCTTAAACAAGACAATTCTTCGAAGTCGTGCGCTTTGTGCCGCGATCTCCCATAGCGTGAAATGTTAATTGGATTTGACCTCTGTATGTTCATGAGGAATAAGTGCGATATCTCCACAAAACCGGGGGCCTTCCTCCTCCTTGTTCTTCTTCTCCTCTTCTGTCGGGATAACACTTCGTTGTGCAGAAAGACAATTCGTCCAAGTACTTGTGTTACGCTTGCATGAAGTAAAAAAAATAAATAATATTTTTTTTCTAAAAAAAATTAAGAGATTTAAATGCACCTTGCCTTTGCAAAATCTAACCGACTCTGTGCAGCCAAAACAGGCTCGCTGGATTTCATGCAACTAAAATTGGTCTCTGATTTTTTACTGCTCACTTGCACCCCTTTGTTTTCCATTCATTGGATGAGACTGGGGTAAAGAAAAAATTAAGAATTACTGACTTAAGCTGGATGAAACCCCTTAGTACAGACGTGCTGCAGCTTCACTGACGTTAAGTGCGAGCAAAACTGCAACAAAGGTTGCCAAGAGTTAGCTTTTAAAATGAATGAAGAGTAAACCCGCAGCTCGTCTTGCTAGCTTATCTTGCCGGTTAATGGTATGGCACGTTTCATAAAACGGAAACAATATATAAGACACAGCTGTCAGGCAAGGGGAAAAAAAATGCAAAAATCGAAACAAATAAAGCAGCTTTCCAGCCCAATTATAGCTGCTGACTTTTTAAAACTATTAGTAGCTAGCAGGTGCAGAGCTAACTAGTTAGCTCCCTTGGCTAACTAGTACCAGGTCAGTGCACGGCCTTGTTCCCCGGGATCATATCCATGCACGCTGATTGTCATCTATCACATAAGGAGAAACCCCCATCCGGAAAAGACTGCTGTGGCTCTTTGTGTGCGGGAGTCGACGTCCTCTCTCTTTCTGCTGGTCCAGTCCTGCGGAATAAAAGTGTCGTCTTTCTTGAGTGTCTGCTGATATAAATCTGATGGAAGGAAGGAAGGGACGGCCGGCCGACTTTCCCAGGCCAATCCCTCGATTCAGCAGGACATCCTCTCTCCCGTGGTGCCGCTGTGCTTCTTACGTGGCTGGGAATCTAGTCCATTCAAGTGCGGAGGGAGGCCAGCCGAGCTGTACACACTGCGCCTGTACAGACAGAGAGAGCAAGCCTGCCTGCCTGACGGAGGAGGGGACGAGGACGGGAGGGGGGAGCTTCTGTACACACGCACACCTGCGCACATGCACACACACATACAAAGAGGCATGCCGACCCGCCCCCTGACGTCATGTAAACACCGAGAGCTCATTGGCTTCCGAGCTGACTTATAACATGCGGTGAAGTCATGTGAGAGCCATGTAGTGCGGCTACACCCCCAGGAATCTAATTGCGTCGCATGCTGGTAAATTGGATGGGGAGGGGGGGCCGGAGTGAGAGTATAGCTACTGTACGTGCTGTGTTACAAATGTGTTTCCTCCTGAAATGTCATTCAAGGGAAAGCGAGGGAGATCCCGCTCTCACAATAGCACACACACCGTTCAGCGCAGTTACCGCATAAAATCGTGGTATTTGTAACACCTTTTTTGTGGCGGCATCTACACCTGTAAATGAAAACACACTGCGTTACTAAGCCCTTAGGATACAGTTGAGTCTATATTTAAAATTACATGAAAGTGTAACCAAAGGAGGGCCTAAGCCTGGGGTGTCAAACATAAGGCCCGGGTGCCAGAATCAGCCAAGCAAAGACACCAATCCGGCCCACTGGATGGCTTTGTAAAATATCAAGGAGAACAGAAACTTTTTTTTTGTACCCATAAAGACGCCCCCGCCCCCCATGGGTATTCATGTTACACCAAAATAATTAAACTATATATTTCTGTAATTTTACACATTTCCCTATGCAAATTCAAGCTCAAAAAAGTCATGCTGACAGATTTATTTCTGTTGAAATGGGACTTCATTTTTCAGTATAAGATATTTCACTCCACTCCACAAAAGATAAAAGTTACAGCAAACTCTACAAACCAAGCAGTGTAATATGGTACTCATTAGAAATGCAATGTAAAACAGCTAAGACAGAAATCAGTGGAAGTATAATACTCCAGATTTTTATTTATTTATTTGTGTGCCAAGTGTGCTTCATTAAAAAGCTAGCACAGGGGGTGCGTGCATCTTAGACATGTCTTGCAGCAGATTGTTCTGTTACACAGTTGTGCATGGAAGAGCTTCATTATTCATTGTTCTTCCCTATACACTGTAACCAGGAGGTGTGACGGCAGGCTTGTGCAATTCCATGTAGGACTCCAGGGCGGTGTGAGGAATGCTTGCAGCTGGACACAAGACACTGGCAGAAGTGTTTGATTTAATGTTTGTTCTCCCGCGTGCGATGTGCGTGCGCTTACACAGACGTGCTCTGTTCCTTGTTTCTCACCGTGTGCCTGAATAAGCCCCCACAGCATGGAAATGCATTTTTTCGCCCCTCATCGTTTCTAGTCTTCGAATGCGGCAGCACCCACGAGCTCGTCAAATGTATGTGCATGTATGTATGCATGTGGGTTATGTGAGATAATCTCTGTGAGCCACCCACTTTGCTCCTTGTTAAAATGCTGGAACATTCTTCCATATACAATAGCTGCACTTTGGTTTCACCCACTCAGTCGAGAACTGAACTTGTGAACTGTGAAAGTGTTACAGGTTACTACAAGCTAAATAAACACAGGGATACACACATGGGTTTTGCTGGAGTACATTTCTGTTTGATGCCTCTGCAGGCTCCACATCTGCCCATCACTCTAACCCCAAAATGGGGATTCTGCTAAGCTGAAATCGCAGCTGTGCATGAATCAGAATAATAATCTCCAAAGATTCCTTTTGCCCTCATTCCTTGATACACTGTGTGACTCATTCGCATTGGAGGGCAGAGCTCGAGAAAATCCACGCAGGCTCATCAGCTCTGCAGACGTGCCTACATGCCGAGAAGTAACGCCAGGCTGCCCCAGCAGTGCCTTCCAGTGAGAGACTGCATACCACTGAAACATGATGTGTCCTGGAAGACTACAGAGGTCAGTGCGGACGGCTGAGCATCCTTGAATCCCTGCAGCAGTTGCTCACCCGCCTCTTAATAGGCCGTTTTGAATGTAGAAATGGAATCTAAGGTCAATTTTCTAAGTATTCTCGAGGTTACGGGGAGTCATCTGGGGCTCCAATCCACCAGGGGAATGCCATTTTCATGTTTTATCACACTGGTCGCAATCAAATGAGGAACCATTAAAGGTATTTTTCTTAGATTTTCCAAATTCAGAGAGAAGCCAATTTCCTGCCATCACATAGCAACCCCGGCTAACTCATGTTGACACCAGCGAGAGTCGATGCTGTCACATCCACACCCCGTGGGTAACTTCCACTGAGAAATTCAATCATAGCAGGAGAGATGGATGCAGAGGCGCAGGAGAAATGAGATCATTCAGTGAGAGGAGACAGTGTGAGGGAGAGCGAGGCAGAAGGACGGAGGCTGGTGAAGCAGGCGGCTCGGAGAACGTGATGAGAGGTGGAGAAAGGGAAAGACAAAAGAGAGCAAAGATGGGTGGAAGTGTTAGAAACTGTGGTGCCAAAAAACCCCACGACTCAATAAGCAGACGTTCAGCTGGAGAGGAGAAGAAAGGAGAACGTGGTATTCTGTTGTTACAGTAAAAGTAAAAAAAAACTGTAAAAAATACTTTTACTTTTTAAGCCAGAATTGTTGTTGACATTTTAAACCTTTATTTACTAGTACAGTACGGAGTAGACAGGAAGTCAGAGAGAGCCACACAGGAAGTGGTCTGGGTTGGACTCAGACCCAATCCCCAGCAGTGACCTTTGGCATATCTTGGTGAGCTTTACCGGTACACAAAACTAGGAAAATTTACTTGTGCAGGAGTATTTCCACACGGTGATAATGATGCTTTTACTCAAAGAAAAGATCCACTGATCAATAATTCCTCCACCATGGTCAGCTAATGGTTAAGTATTTTAATGATCATCAGAAAATTACTTTTTTATTTCTTTACTTTTTTGGCCTTTTTAGTTAGAAACGATAGCCCACAGCAGGGAATAACGAGCAGCAAATGACCCAGGACAGACTCAAACCTAGGAGGCTGCAGCAAGGATGTGGACAAGGGTTAGAGTAGAACCCAGAAGATGGATTTCTATAGATAGTTACCCTTTTAGTGTACATTTCAAATGTTTATTATCAGCTCAAATAACTTTGACTAACACCTCTTCAGCCAAGAAGGTGAAGAAGGTCCAGGCAGGGGGTGGCAAGGTGCAGGGAGAGACTTTACAGCACAGGCAGAACAAGATCATGATCAGTATGTTCGTTTGTGGTCCATTTGTGTGGTATATTAATTAATCAGTTATTAAAATGTGTGGGAGGGGGGGATCTTTCTGTGGGCTCGGCTTGCGTTTCCAAAACATCCACAGCATCCTATTGATTAATAAATAAAAGTGTGCGGCGACAAGTGGGACGAAAGGGCATCAAATCAAACCAAGAAAGGCGAAGATGCCTCACCAGACAAGTGTGATAAACGCTTTGAGTCACGATGAAAGAACAGAAACCAAGCTAATATCAGACATATTCTCAGTTTTGCTTTGGTCAGACTCTCAGTGAATGCGCTGGGATCGGGCAACACCTCATTTTCAAGTGGCTGAAAATGGAGAGCCGAGGACTTTGTAGTGGGAACAGAGAGGAGGAGGAAGTGGGGTAGAAAATCATTTCAGCTGTGATATGACTTTGCTCGCAGGCTTTCCTTTCTTTCCTAATAATCTTGACGCAGCAGCTTGTCGCACAACAACTGCGATTTGAGAAAAATCCCAATCACAACCACAAACCATTTGATATTGCTTTGTAATTAGATCTAGAAAACCTCATGTTATACAGAGGGAGGCAATATTATAGTAAAAAATCATAATCATTTTTGTTTTATAGCACAACCTAAAAAATATTATACACTGGACCAACACAGTTATGATATCTGAATCATAATTTTTCTCTTTTTGCTCAGTTAAGACAGTAAACATAATAATGCTTATTAATGAGCATGCTGCTTGAAGAAATGCCCGATCAGCAGGAGGGTAAAACAAAGGGGAGAATAAATATTGGTGATTCAACTGACAGTAATGAAGCTTGCATTGTCTGAGCAGGATATTGCTCCCTCTATATTTTATGAATCAAAATGAAAGTGTCCTGTACCCATGAATTCAGGATGCTGCCTGAGGACTGTTTCTTGCCGAGGCGTTTTTCAGTTTACATCTCTGAGGCAGCAGGAAGTGTGAGCACTTTTGAGTGGCAGGTCACGCAGGCAAGACCTCGAGAGGAAGGATCTTGGCTCGAGGGGAGACAGGATTGGCGTCACAGGCTCTCCTTCATGGAGTCAGACAGCTGAGTGAGGACTTGTGGCAGCTCTGTCACTGGACAGGGTGACTCACTCGCTTATAAGTGGAGCGGTTAATAATAGTCAGACATTAGTGCTCCTGGAGTGAAATAACACGGCTTTAACAGCTTAAGCCCTCTAAAACGGCTCACTGTAAAAGAAAGACACGAGGACTTATAACATCAATGTTTGCCATGTTTTAAAATAACATGGCACGTTAAAGCCACCATGTCAAAACTGCCCAGAAAAGGAGAAGACAATCCCAGCAAGAAAGATTTGCGATTCCTCTCTGCTCTGTCAGATATTGTCTTCCCTTTGCAGAAAATATATATGTTTTTGGAACTGCTGAATGTATAAGATGTAGATTTATTCAAATTCTTAAACAAGACGCTCTTTTAGAGATGCAAGGCGAGGGTGAAGAGGTCGGCATTATATCACATTTGCCGGTGATGAGTCAATCTCAACTTTCCAATACTTGCAGGAGGATCAGACTACAGGAGCCGAACATAGTCAGCAAAGTGCATTCAGTCATGTTGCCTTAATAAAGGCTTCTGGCAGAACATATGCTGTCGATTTACCCTGTAAACTTGTATAATATTCTAAGATTTGCAGTTATAAAATGCACGTGGAAGGTAAAGACTCATTACAGTTAGCAAGGACATGTGATCTTTGTTTTGCTGGGGCTGTAGCTTTAGCTGAAGGCAAGTCATACTTATAAAAGTATAAATAGTCTGCTGAGTGCTTATCACTGCTGCCTCAGAGCAAACAGGTTGGTTTCCAAGCTGAGTTTGACACACAAATCCCCCAAAAACAACCACTTATGTAAACTGCAGTGTTTACAAAGATGTAGACAAAAAAATGTAACAGCCTAAAACACATATGACTGAGGTAATCTTGGCAGAAGTACCAAAGGGGCAAAGTGGATGATTACACTGCTGTCTCAGACCATTAGGGGGGCCTGAAGGCTCCAGAATAACTACGTAGCTGCTTTGTTGTTGTTGTTATTATGAACTTATGGAAGAGGATTAAAATCAATTCTGAGGAAAAAACATCTTGAGGTTAATGTCATAATTCTGATTTTATTCCTCAAAATTCGGAAAAAATAAAAATAACAGACACCCCCTGTTTTTTTTCTATGGCCCTAATCCTCTTCATTATGAACTGGATTACATTGTAATGAATTCTTATTTTTCCTGTGATTTTACCCATGTAGGGATTAACAGAATGACATGCACAAATACCAAAGAAGTACATGAAAGCAGTGTTTGTGTGTTTTAAAGTATTATACAACCCAAAGCAAAAAAACAAAAAAAACCCCACCAAATGTTGCCGTCATGGATACATGTGATATTTATTAGAGGGCTTCCTCTAATTACTCAAGGTCCGCTCCCAATAGAACATGTAGTATAGCATTTGGCATGGATACAGTGGAAGTGACTGTATATAATCTGCTTTGTGACTCACTTGGATAAGTGGTCAGTGTTCAGACAGCAACTGAATCCGCCAGTGCTATTTTTCTCATGGCTTCAGAATGAACGATAGTTTATCTTAAAGTGCTTCATGAAATAAATTTGATATCTGCGAGTATGCAGGCAGCCATTGTGATCCAGTGTGACTGCACTTTGGTCACACTGGAGTGGAAGGTCATCTGAATCTGCTCTTTTTCAGCGACCCACAGCCTGTATGATCAGCTACACAGTGACGAGCACACGCTGTCCTTGTCTGGCCTCTGCATGGGAACACATACACAACTCATCTCTCTCTCACACACATGCATGCACGCACGCATGCACCTAAATATCACTGCAATTCACTCTACATTCAAGCTGCTACCATGGCAACCTGTCTCCCTCCTCCAGGGAATATGATACAGGACTGCAAACATAAATAAAAACACACACATACACACACAGCTACACACGGTGAAACACACACGAGGGACTCCATGGTCTAATCTCCTGGGAAAGAACAGTCTGCTCAGTTTATGAGCGATTTTGTGCCAAAAGGTACATTTCATGCCTGCTTAGAAAGGAAAATTAAGGCAAGGAGTCATGATTCACTTTCCCTTACTTGTACCATGCATCATGATGTAGTCACCCAACTCCATCGTAGCGTGATTATGGTTGGCTTACTGTCACTTCCATCATCTTAAGTGAATTACTGCTTCATTATACTGTATTCATTTTATATGCAATAGCTTTTCTCCTGTGTTTTTTTCCCTTTCTCCCCTGATGGGATGAAACAGCCTCCGAAACTGCTTTTAGACCGCTCAAACGCTAAAAAATGAAATCAATACAAATGCAATCCATTTGAACGGAGCTGAGGCTCTTGCTCTTTTCAATTTTGGACGAATAATAGCTGCTGTGCAATTATTTTCAAGCCATTATTCTGCAGAACAATCAGACAGGTGGAGTCCCCGTGCAGTGTGTGCAAAACAGGTGAGACATAGCGGTAAAGTAGACACTGATGAAACGCCGGCAAGGACATCACTTCATCAGTTCAGTCAACTTCCTGGCTGTACTGCTTCTATGTCTCATGTGACAAGCCTCATCTTGTGTTTGTACATTACATTACAGTACACACACACACACACACACACACACACGTCTGGTTTGCTATCCTGGTGGGGACATCCCATTGACATAATGGTTTCCCTAGCCCCTTACCCTAACCCTAACCATTAAAAATGAATGCCTAACCCTAACCCTTACCCTAAACCTAACCATAACCTAATTGTAACCCTGACACTAAAACCCCATTTTCAGTGTGAAAATTGCTTTCAACCCTGCAGAGGGTGGACCTGGATTTTGGTCCCCACGGTGCAGAAAAGTCCCACCAGTATAGTAAATGTCAGATTTTGGTCCCCACCAGGATAGTTACAGAACCACACACACACACACACACACACACACACACACACACACACACACACACACACACACACACACACACACACACACACATATAAGGGTGCTTTGAAATCCCACTTCTGTGCGATCGCTCATTATATTGCGCTTGTCAAATAATCCCTTGTTGAAGACAGCAGGGATAACTGCTGCATGTCAATCAATTCAAACAAACATGCCCGCTCCTTGTTTACTCGAGACGTTGTCTTTAAAAAACTAAAAGAAAAGGGGGAAAAAAGAAAAATCAAAATAGACAGAAACATTGTATTGTACTGTGAAATCTCAAAGAGGAAGTTGCTGCTGTAAAATGAGAATCTAGGCCACGCTAGGCTGAGGGCAGCAGATATCAGATAAGAGCATGCATCATTTAGCTCAAAAAAAATCACACACGGTTAAATGATGAGAGTCGAAAAGGGAATGCCTGCTTTCTGTAGCGGTTTCAAAACAAATTCTTGTGTGGGTTGTGCCGCTTTTGAATGCGCAGTGCATTCACATATTGGGGAAAATGCGGCTATTAAGATAATCGGCTGTCGTCTCAAAAGGCCTTCCCCTTCAGGCAAAATAGCCTCGAGACTGACAGTGACAAACAGGAAGGGCAGACAGAGGGAGAATAAAAGGAGAGGAGTGAGGGGCCTTTGATTACTGTTGTAGGAAGCAAAATTAGCAGCATTAGCTTTGACAGTAATGATTTCTTTTTTCTTTTTTTTCTCTGCTGTATCTGGCTAACTGAGGCTGGCATGCCTGCGGGAATCAGCACTGGGCATGGTTCAATGATTTAGCATAGAGCTCAAATACAGTTACTTCAGACTATGACCGCAACATTTGGGAAAGCCAGTACAGAGCAACGCTTATTCTCCCCCCACCCCCCTTTCTTCCTACTCTCTATATTTTTATTATGATAGCTTACAAAGAAATGAAAAGTGGTCACGACTGAGCGTGTTAAAGGCAGTGGAAATCCCTCTGATGAAGGCTCAGATAACCATTAGCATAACCTTTCATAATGTCAGCCAGATAGTGACTGAAACTCATTTTCAGTCTGGTTTTAGATAATGTTGTACAACACACAAAAAAGCCAGGGTTCCACGGATGGAGCATTATGTGTATCCGTCTTTTGAGATACCGTCTTTGTGATCTTGTGTCTTTGATGGGTTTTTCCTTCTCAGAGCAGGGCAGCCCCTTCAGTAGCACACCTCTGCAAGTGGAGCAGATGAGGAGATAAGGCTGAGGATGAGAACAGCTCATCAGCTAGTTTCTCAGTGTCGCACCTTAGGTGTCTCTTTCTGCTGACTGGGACGAGCTATACTTCAATGCTAACCTCACAGGTGTTTGTGTGTGTGTGTAGGCAAATACCAGATTCCTTTTAGTTTCTGAAGGTCATCACCTGATGCCCTCGTCAAGGGTCATTGCTTCATTTCTTTTAACAATAAACCCAGTGTTTAATCTACAAACACCTTCAGGAAGGATGGATGCAAAGGCCTTTTGTATCTGCAGATGTGCACAGATGCATTTCCACTTTCATTTGGTTACATTTGCCTTCGCATCTAATTATTCCTTCTGTCTTTTCCTTTCTCACACACACACATACACAGACACAGATGCAAATAACACAAGCATGATGTAATTATTGCAGCCTTCTATCCATTTCCTGCTGAGAAATGACCCGCAAATGAGGATTTTTGTAACTTAATTAAAAGCAAATGACTTCAAAATGTAGGATGCATTTCTTCTTATTTTTGTAGAAAAATAATCACGAGGAAAAAACACTGGAAATTGAGTATTGAGCCAACTTATGTTAGGTGGAGATAATCATACGACCGCTTTTAGAACGTTCCTGTGTGAATACTCCAGTGTGCTGTGCATCAGACTGAACAGATGTTGTAGTGACACCCTAACCTCCCCACCAACATTACCATTTGCTTTACCGTTAGCATTTCCTCTGGATTAATTTGTCTGCGACAAGTCTTGCTTGTAGTTTAAAACCTTTTTGTTTCAGTATAATTTCAAAAGTGTCTGGGAACAATACGGAATACAGTGACAAAGACTGTGAAGGATCATAATAATAGCAGAGATTTCAACAACTACACTTCTGCTGCACTGATGACAGTTAAAATAATCATTTAGTTTGGAAAGGTGATTCAAGCGATGGCAGGTTTAAAAAAGAAATAACTACAAAAGCTTACAGAAGTGACAAAGCACAGTAAGTACCAAAAGTCATTATGTGAAATGTGTCCTTATCTGTGTGCAGTGCTGTATCAGATATGGCACGGCTACAGCGCATATTGTCAGCCTGTCAGAGATGTTGGTCTTTAAATTACTTCGGGGATGCAGTTTGGATGTGGTGTATTATTGCTCTAAAATGTGCCATGAGCACCACTGGGCCACTGCATTACATGAAACCTAACAGATGGCTTTCAGCAACCTGTGCAATATGCCGAGGTGACCTCTCTGACTTCAGATGTAATAACTGCCAAAGAAATGACAGACCGAACCAAAAAGCAATCTCCTCAAATTGTGATAACATCACACTTTGGAGGCCCAGAAAACAAAGGCACTGGAAAATATCAAATATTATAGGACAGCAGATTGCATACGTCGGTGAAATAAGTCTTTCTAAAAAGTCTTACCAAGATACCGAAACTGTATCCATTGCCATTTACTCGTGAATATTGGTCAAGGCTACTGTATTGTGAAAATCTGACTTGTTTTTGAGATAATGAATTATAATTAATAAAATGTAGGAGATGTGAATATGTGCACTTGACCTTAAATCAGAGAAATTCACTCCAGAATATCAGGCTATCATATGTCCGATTATCAGCTGGTCTGTTTTGTGCATGCACAAAATGCAGCACGTTGAACAGTCGAGCACACACTCACAGCCATATGCTAACATGCTAACATGCTCACGTGTTCTTAGCGTTGAGAGCTCCTCGCTGTGAGTAAAAATGCAAAATTTGCCAAAGTTAACTGCTGGAAGACACTGTAACAAACATGTTTCCAACAACAAACCCAATCATATTATTATTCCCAGTGTGGGCATTTTAAAGAAACTAACAAAGTAAAAGTGGCTAAAGCTAGCCAGAGCACAGATAATAGAGGTCAGCAGCCTCGGTATGAGCAAAGGATCGATGCTACAATGAAAAATATGGAGACAACTGAAATCAAGAAAAGGTTCGATGGCCTGTCATTTGTTTTGTTATAAAAATTTGTCACACCTGCTTTTCTTTATTTGTATCTCTTTCCAATACCAGAGCAGTTTACTTTATGATGTTTATGCGCGAGAAGATCCCGTAACTTAATGATTTCTTTTATCGTGAGAATAATATTTTGCATTGAAAAGCAGCTGAACAATTTGTTTATGCTGTCAAATATGGTTCTCAGGCGGAAAATCTGTATCAGTGAAATTGGGATCGGCAGGTCACGCTTTGATAATCAGAATTGGCCAAGAAATTTTTGGCTCTTCACACATGGTTGAAAGCAGGGAGCAAATGTGGTGAGTTAATGTTTGACATGTAACAAGATCCCCAGCCAGATTTTAATCAGGAACAATGAAGTTTGCATGTGTCTTACGTCCTTAATTGCTGTAAAAATGTGCTTTTTCTTTCTCTACGTACAGCAAACAGTAGATGCATATACATATGTATTTGTGTCTCCCCTTTTATCTCTCCAAAATTTCAAAATCTTCTAAGTTTGTTCAAACAAAGTGAGTCATTATGGAAGTGTAAGCATTAAAATCAGTAGAAAAGGCAACAGACTTCACGGGACAAACCACCAGTTAATGTGTAATTTGTGCTGAGTTGCACTTTGACAGCAGTTTTTTCTCAAACTGTAATGAAACCTCTTTGCAGATGAAAAGTAATTCCGCTCCATTGTGGAAAATCTAACAGGCCCATTCTAAGTCGGCCCCCAGCCCTGTCTCAGTGTTACAATGAATCTGACTAAAGCTTCCAGAGGAATGAATGGTTGCTGCCTGCTCACAGCTCCACTCTTACATGGCCCACTGCCAGAGCTCTAATTTAAGCTCCAGGCCTTCTGTTGGGAGAGAGTGGGAGAGTAGAGGAAGCCCACCCCAGGCAGAAGTGCAGCGGGTGGGGGAGAGTGCTGGGCCCTGCTCCCTAGAGTGGAATTGATGGCTGTTAAGCTCATCAATGGGGATGAGTCATCCGAGGCAGCCAGCCGCTTCATTCCTCCTGGTCTGCCTTACTGAAGTGGAGGAAAGTTAAAATGTTCAGTTACTACCTGCTCTCTGTGGTGAATCATGTCTGTTAGAAAACACACGATAAGCTACATTTCCACCTCGCTGCTACACTGGAGACTTGGTGTTGCAATACACTCTACCATGTTGTTTTACCGATAATTTCTTGAGTGTTTGCCTAGTCACTGGAGTCAAGAACCTGTGTGTGTAGTCATCTGTTTGCTCGTGCAGGCAATAGTGTGTGTTTAGAACCTGTTAAGCAACAATTTCCATATCCTTCTAATTGTCAAAGGTCAGAAGCTTTTAGGCAGCCAGCAGTAGGCCGACGGCGGTTGGCTGAACATGCATCTGATTCCATTTGGGCTGGTTTCAGTTTCAAAGCCTCCCACCTTCCTGTCTCATAATCACTCCTACAGATTTTTCGAATCAATTCAGGCCCCGGCTTAGACTGACTTCTGATCAACAACTGGCAATTGTGGTGCCAAAAAAAAATTCCCAGTGGCCACAGACGGATGTTTGGTGTCCATATAATTCCTATGATTGCTGCAAATGACTGAGAATGGCCACAACGTGAACTCCAGGACACAGTTTGGTCCAGATTTTCCGTTCCTTCAGCAGAATCCGGCAGCTCTCTTCGCATCTCCATAAACTGCAATATTTCTGGGTGGTGACTTGTCTATAAATGCTATCTTTAAATTCTGTGGCAAGCATGTTACCATGACTGCTAGCTGGCTGCCAAGTGCTGGATGATAGCATCAGACAGAAGCAGATCACGACTTGCGCTCAGCACAATGTGCAGCGCATTCATATTCATACAGGCATTTTGCTTATCGAGCCACTGCAACCACACGCGCATCTCACTGTTCCTACAGGTCATACGCTTCCTGCATACTCCCTTAACTCATAATATGTGCACATATGTGCATCTGAGTGCTTGCATGCATTCGCACAATCTTGTTGGTGCAACAGGAATGTTAAAAGCTGTCATTATCTCAATGGAAAATGTGTGATTGACCAGAGCCGTGTTGACATGTCAACCCTATTATGTACTCTCACAACACATCGGAGCCCTGGGAATGAGTTGTGTTGCTAAGAAAATCTAAGAGTTAGTGTGGGATGCTGGCACGCATGGTTTTAGACGTGTAAGGCGAGAGCAAGAAGGATGTGTAAGACGGGTAATAAGAGAAAAATAAAAATCCCCCTCTATGTTGCTATTTGCAGCATCTTTGCCTGCCTACACCCTTGATCTGTAAGACAAGCTGCCCACCAGACACGTGTTTGGGCTGAAGTCTACACTTAAAGTACAGGTTCTCTTCTCTTCTCTTCTCTTCTCTTCTCTTCTCTTCTCAGCAGCACAGGATACAGTAGGTTCACGTTCACTGCTCATGAAAGGGGTTTCCTCCTGAATGCATCATATTGTATGCCACATTTTATACAAAGCAAAAAAGAAAACAAAACTGTAGCTACAATGAGAGCGAACAGGTGTGGAAAACAAAAGCGAGCACGTCTTTTAGATGCACAGACCTCAACTAGAGGCTGAGCTCGTGCTTGTCCACGCTCAAACTTTCAGACATACAAATGAATACACAGGAAACCCTGCAATGACTCAATGCCACAATGATTTAAGTTCAGAATGGCAAAGGACGCTCATGACTCAGAGTTTCCATTGTGGCTCCCACTCTCCTGTTGCAGTTTTGCGTGTGTGTGCAGGTGTGTGTTTATATGTGTTTGCGGTGTGAATAGCATGACTGCTGCTGTTCATATAACCAGCGTGCATGCTCTAGTTCTTTACCAGCTAAAGTGTCAGTCTGCCTTTCTTCACTGTTAGATGCAAACTCTGTTTGGCCATCGGAACGTTTGGGAATTTGACTCATCGGTCGGCGGGAGAGTGCTTTTTATTGCTACTAACTCTGCGTTATGTAGCCTATACACTATATAGCTGCACTGACACATATGGTGCAACCGCTAAAAGCAGGTTTCAAATTGAAGTGAAAGCATCTATTGGTAATCTAGCAATGAAACTCCATCAGCTAACCTCTGGAGGCACTCTGCAGGTGATGAGGACACGAGATGATGAGGATAGCGGAAAAGAGGCAAGGACATCAAAGGAAGAGGTGTTGTGTCACACTTACTCGATGCTAGGTGCTGTGAACTGTTTTAATTAACCGACTGACAAGAAAAATATGTTTTTGTTAGCCTTCTGGCCCAAATGATGAAGCCAGGCTGCAGAGTTTTTGCCGAGGGTTAAGCAGTCAGACTGAAACAAATATTCATGCAAAAATATCTGTTCAAAATAAGGTCATCATTTTGAATGTAAATTTAGCGTAATGAGCCCTCTGTGTAAAAATATTTGCTTTTTCCTTCACTTCGTGCTTCTTGTTCTCCTGTTTTCAGAATTTTCTTTTTCACTTTTGTAGTTTGTGTTTCTTGTTTTCTATCGACGAGTAACAGCTGGTTCTCATTAATTCTGTCTGCCTCTTAGTCCTGCATTTGGCTCCTTTTGCCACTATTATGACATGTAAGTCTCATACTATGATTTACTGCCATTTTGTTTTTCATTCAAAATTATTAAGAGAGTGATGAATCAATAGTCATATTTATATAAAGAAGCTAGGCACATGATCAAGTTTTTTTATGAGTGACTCGCAACAAACAGAAAAAGCATGCTGCATTAAAACTCATGTCGTGTCAGGCTTGCAGTCAAATTTGGTGTGAGATAGAGCAGTGTGTCATGATTTATGGGTTGAATCATAATTAATTTAATTAATTCTGAACACTAAGTCGCTGGGATTTTTATTGTCCACAAAAATTAGCTAATAGAAAAACACACTTTTCAACTTTTGTATTTTTTAAATAAAATAGACGTGACAGTCAAGAGAAAAAGGTTCCAGACTTTTAAGCATCAATCCTTTTGGTATTGATACTACCGATATTTGAATCGACCTCTATTAGTTATCGTCTCAAAATAAGGTTGTTGGTGAAAACAGTAACAAAACTCGTGGGTCAACAAAGTGAACGCTGACACACAAACATGGGAGGGCAACCCAAACAAATGTGTTTCACTGATTTACAGTCCGACACAGTTAAGTATTAGTTTTTTAAATCAATGATTCATGATCCTTTTTTAAACATGTTGCACAATCAGGGCTGCTTGACAACAAATTTTCAGGCTGTTTTTTGTTGCAGGTTGCCCCCGTTGGGCCGAACGCATGCAAGAGACTGCAGCTGGCATGAGCACGGGGCAGCACAAAGCATCGAAACTATATACGGTTGATTCAAAGTGCAAACCCGGGGCTTTAAATCTTTATTCCCACCCTGACGGATCAGATTCAGCTTTCATGCTTACTCCCATCATGTGACACGCTGCAGCTATCAGAACATTAAATGAATTCTCAGCTGTGGCTGCACAACAAGCAACTTCAAAGTGCAGCAGTGCTTTAGTTGAGAGTTCTTGGATCAGACATCAAACGTGTTATCACTGTAACTTTGCAGCAGATGAAAAGGACAGGATTTTCCTTTCTGCTTGATACCTGGAGAAAGTATTCCCGAATCAAGGCTTTGATACGGTTCTAGGAGCCAAATAAGGCTCGCCACCGTGTGCGCAACTCAAAAACGCAGAAGAGATGCATGACACCCAAGCATGTGACATCTTTGCAAGTCAGAAACACAATGAAAATTTCATGCAGGCTGCTTCTTTTGTTTGCATACTGATGGATATTTTAAGCATGTAATAACATATAAGACTTCCGATGAGCGATTGCTTTTCATACCTCAGTCAAAACAAGAAAGATGGACCAATTTCAAAATACGTGTTTGAGGCTTTAACTGTAGAGTGGAGCTTCTCCTTTGATGTCTGCAGTAATTCTTTGGTCTGGTGGTCTGGACTGCTGCGTCACGTGGTTTCCTGCTGGCCAGCCCACGTGATATTGGCTGCTCCTTACTGGAAGACAGGAAACACCGTTCTGCGGTGTCTCACGTGCTTCACATGTCTCTCGGAAGATGCGAGTGGGCTCATTTATAATGCATTAATGGACAGGGCCACAGGAAAGCCTGTCTCCTGATGGAGGAGCACCAGAGCATTTCCATTCATCTTAGCTGGATACCAACTCACAGCAGACAGGGCCATGATACAGCTGTTTGACTCCTGCCAGCAAAACAGTGGCAATCAATCATTGTGTAGGCCACTGGGAAAGACGACATAATAGCTACAGTGGAAATCAAAACTTTGGCACATCACCCGCACCTACATCTTAATTTAAATTTTCTTTCTGGAACCGTTTGACAATTTTGGACACACCCCGTCTTGTGAAAAAGTCCTGATGCAAAGTTTTGCAGGTTTTGCCTCAGCCCCCGAGCCCTGCAGCCCCCGCTGTCTTTCCAATGTTACGTCTCTTGTCTCGTGTTGTGGCTATCTTCAGAACATGATGCAAGGCAAGGCGGTGAGCGAGAAACATGTGGCTGGTGGCTCAGCGTTGCCCGGGGAGAGGGACCTCACCTTGATTGTTGCTGATGAGGGCTGACTTCACTCCCGGCACTCAGACACCAGATTTCCTTCAACTGATAAGACAGCAACAATACTCGGTGATTGCAGAGAAAAACGCACAAGCGCGTGCTGCATGTGCAACCTTCAGCAACAAATTACTGCCACAGTGACACAAAGCGTGGACACGGATGTTTTGAAGATCAAAGCGAGGCCTCGCGCTCGTCTGCAGAGTGTGAGCGTTTTAGCCTGACAGCAGTGAGATGAAGTTAAACTCATGCTGAGTCTTTAAGTTAACAGCTACACTAACACACAATAGATAGACACGGTAATTATCGAATATTTCTTCCATCTGTCACAGGATATCACGGGGGTTCAGCAGCTTTAAATTAAGGGTGGCTTTAAAGGCTGAATGGCAATTGATTATTTTCTTGGAAGCCATACCAGATTTATTCCTGTAACTCTAGACGGGCAGAGGCGGAAAATGAGGCGCTGCTACTTCAGAGGAGAGGTTCGACTGATTCTTCTTCGCTTATTCAGTCCCGTGAAGGCCGGGGCCGTATGCATGAGCTCAAGTGGGCGTGCATATCTATAAAAGATGTGGGCTCGCGAGTGGGTGTGGAGTGTGGTTACTGGGTGCAAAATTAACAAATCCGCCTCCTTTTTATTTCCGCCCCCAACTAAGCTTTTTCACAGTGGTAATTATCATCATAACCACAGCGTTTCCTGCCATCAGCCCATAATGCTATTTTGCAGGGGTCATCCTCCGGGGCGTGCTGAGATAAATATGGCAAAGAAACGCCCACGACAGTATTAATACTCGCTTTCTCTCGGTGAAAGTGGCCTGCTCCTTTTTTTTTTCAACGCTCATTCATGCCTGCTTACGAAAACCGGGCACTCTCAAGAGGAATTTTATCATCACCCCAGACTTGTTAGTAATGTAGTTCAGGAGTTAAAGTGAATGGATGAGCCCTAAGGGTCCACGCTCGACAACAGCAAATTATCCCAGGGGTCCATGATTTGTGCTTTCACGGTGACATATTGAGTGCTCACAAAGAGATTCAGCCATACATGAAGCACACGTGCATACAGCAAGCCCATAGACACCTACACATTTATGTTAATGTGTGTGTGTGTGTGGGTGGGTGTGACTAAGCTAGTTTAATAAACAGATGCGGTCATCAGAAACTGACACCATGACAGAATAAATTCTGAGCTGCAGGTGTTACAGGTCACTTACACATCACCAGCAGCATGATCCAACCAGCCTGCCCTTCCCAGGTTTTGTATGTTTTTCGCAGGAATGATGTGACTTCAACTAGAATCCTGACTTGTGCAGAAATTGTTGTAAAAACATTTTTTTCAAGGTCAGCTTTGATGATCAGTAATTAAATATGAGAAAACCCACAAATTGTTGCTCTGGGTGGAAGAGGCACCTCAATGAAAACCTAATTTGTTGTGAATATGAAGCTTAATAAATTCCAACTTTTGATCTACTTTGCATATTTTCTGCTAATTACAGCACGGGAGGAAATGCCGTCTTTGCATATTTGAAGGAGCAAGAATAAGAGAGCAAGAAAGTGAAACAGGGAGACAAAGAGGAGGGTGAAAATAAAAAAAGATTACATGCTGCTGGCCTCTATAATGAGATTGTCGTCATATATTCCAGCCAACCTTAATACCTCTGCAGTGTTTGAAGATTGTGTTTTTTTCCATTTGGGCCAGGCTGGATGGACTGATTAATCACTTTTTAATCAGGATGCCTCTGTGAATAATTCACCCTTTGAATGTCTTCTGAAGCACTGGGGTGACACAGTTTTAAATTTATTTAGTCTGATTACCTCTGCTTCCAATGTTTATCACACAGACAGACAACTAAATGTTTGATTCCCTTACACTGTTGCAGTGGTGATATACTGCATTGCAGTAAAAGATGGCCAATAGCCAACAAGTGACAGTAGTGTACAACCTGCTCATCCTTTCAAAGAAAATATAACCTCCCAGCTCATTGGGCCACTGCCTCTTTGCTTCTGTCTCACTGATTGCTTGCAAATGCAAACCAGAGAAAGCGAAAAGCTCAAAGTTTACACACGACTGACTACCTCTGATTTTAATCATTAGCTCACACGATACATGGTGAGAAAAGACAGGTAGCTCATGTGCAACACTCCAGGGCGATTTGCGTACACTTTACATACCGTAGATTTACATAATTTGACAATGAGAAATTATCCACTGGTGCAGAAAGCGTGATTGTAAAATTTAAAAAAAGGAAAGAAACTAAAGTAGTTGCTGCAATCTGTGTATTCAGAAAGAGAAAAAAAATACAGTGAGCTACACCGACTGTTTTTACTGTCCTTTTGTTTAATGCAGTAGCCAATCTAGATAAGATCAGATGTTAGATGAGATAAGCACGAATAGGAAGTGTTTTATCAAGTCATACTGACTGACAATTTAGAAGATTTAAAACTGAAATGATTGTAAATAGCATTTGATTCAACACAAGTTAAAAATATTTACCTCCACTGACGTTAATGACGTCTTTTAGCTAAATGTGCTGGTTTAGCAGTAAAAGCTTTGTTTTGGTTGACTGCCTACTCAGTTTTCAGCTACAGATGCAAACTGCTTCACAAAAAAGTGCCACTGTCCCAGAACCGAACAGATGATGGCCAACTTTAGCAGCTAGCTTATTAGCATTTAGCTAAAGGAGCGTGATATTTCCATGAGGAGAAACAGGTAAACAAAAGCAGAGGTAAAAGCTAAATGGATATTAAGTGGTAGCCAGATACACATTTGCACAAAAAAGGCAATAAAATTTCAACTGTGGGCTCAAAGTGCATTACAGTGCTCTAATAGTGCCTATATGTGATGATTTGAGATTGAGATTAATTTCAGTTTTTCTGTGCCAAAGGACACCTGGTGCTCATCTCTGAGACGGAAGCTTTGACAAAACATCAGTATTCGACTCCCTGGGAATGAGGACGGGCTTTCACTTGCTGCATCGCAGAACTCCTAAAGAGACGGGGCTTTTATCTCCTGCGTTCCCTCAGTCTGGCTGCCTTTCTCTTATTTCACATTATTCAGTGAAAAGCTAAAAGTCAAAGTTTATCTCACTGTGTCTCTATGGCTGTGTCAGCCCCACTCATTACTCTACTCTGTTATCATCTCCCTGCTTTCCCAACCTGATACTTTTTGATGTTTTATGTAAAATCAAAGGACAGAGTGGCACAGAAAAGGCGTGTGAGAGGGGCTCGCGCGGCTACCTCGCTTACACAATGAAACAAAGCCTAATTGAAGAGGGAGAAAAAAATGAAACAATGCCAAGATTCACATTTTTACAGCAGGTAGTTTAGAAGAACTGACAATGGTCTGCAAAGGCAGGCTCACAAATAATTGTAGAATCTCTGTGCATTTATAAAAGAGCCACAAAATTGAAATTAGAAGCTTCAGTTTTAAACGCTACACATCAACCTGATCTCCTCAATCACCGCCATCTCATCAGTTTTGTGTCCCTCTAAGCTCAGTGAGTGTTTTGCATATGGTCTGCTGGTTTTACATGTGAGCCACATCATTGTCACCTTGCTGAATTGCAAAATAAAAAATGAATTAAGGAGACAAAAAAAGACTATCTTGCATTCTGTACCCACTAAGGGGGAGTAGCTCTGCCCTCCTGTGAATTAGCCTTCAGACTTCAGTAAGCTTGTTTCTTAAAGAACAAATTAGTGTCTGCAGTATGTTGTGCCCTTTTACTTCAGGTTTACCACGGCACAGATTAATCATCGCTCAATCGGATTCTCTGCTAATAAAGCCTTGGGGCAGAATTGCACTATTACTTGAATTAATTAACAGAACTTGCTGCTCTAGTCATATTTTAAAAGACTGTAGTGCACTTTGAATTTTTGCTATAACCCCCCCAAACTACAGTGTGTGTCTTTTCTTTCTCCAGGCCTCTGAAGTCATGTGGGTTGCTGGCCTAGTTTAGGCAGAATCGAGTCAACATACAGTCAGGCCCATATGTTTTTGGACAATTACACTTTCAGAATTTTGTCTTTGCATGTTTTATACATAGAGCTCTTTTTCAGAAGCTCAAAAGTAATTGGATAATCAACAGACAAGCAACATCATGGCCAGAAGAGGTTCTCTTGTTATTTCATGGTAAGTTAAGCAGATAACTGGAGTTATTTGCTGTTCACTGGAACCTTTAATGTGAAGTCCAAAGAGTTGGCAGGCATTATTAGGCTGAAAACTGAAATAATACTGTAAAATAAATTTATCTGAGAAGTATTACAAACTTTAGGGGCATTGACAATTAACAAGCTGAATGCACTTGTCATCCCCACAGAACCAAAAGCCCTGAAAGACCACAAAAGAACATTAAAGTGGAGAAACATTGAAATTCTTCCTTGGTTCAGAAAAACAATTACAAAGTCTAGACAAGTCAAGAACATGCTTAAGGAGGTAGGTGTATCATTGTAGAGTGTTTTACAACAAGGTGCAAACCACTGGTTACACTAAAGAACATGAAGGGCAGATTAGACTGTCAGAAAAAATTTAAAAGAGCATGCACAGTCCTGGAAAAGAAAACTTTGGACAGATGAAAACCAGGTGAACTTGTACCAGAATGAGAAAATGAACAGCTTACCACATACCTAAAGCATACTGCATCATCTGTCAAACATGGTGGAGGCAATGTTATAGCACGAACCTGTATGACTGCCACTGGAACCAGGTCTCTAGAGTTTATTAATGACCAGGGTGGATTGTGAAGAGTGTAGAGGGCTATACTCTCTGCTCTCATCCAAATGCTGCACAACTGATCAGACAGTGCTTCACAGGGCAAATGGATAATGCCCAAAGCACCCTGCAAAAGCAACCCAAGAGTCTCTCAAGGCAAAGAAATGGGATATTCTTCAATGGCCAAATCAGTAAACCCAACAGAGCAGCTTTTCAATGACTAAAGACAAAACTGAAAACAGCAAGACCAACAAATAAGCAGCAACTGAAGGTGGCTTCAGTAAAGGCCTAACAGATCACCTCAAGGGAGGAAATGCAGCTTAAGCTTCTGAAAATTCTGGACTATTTATGAAAATGCCTGTAATTCCAAATTAAAGAAAAACTGCACTTCAATAACATATTGACTGGTTTAAAAATCCACTGTGGTGGTGTAGCCATGCCTCCGCAGTGGAAAAGTTAGCCAGAAGTATTAAAAACTTGTCTGTAAGATATCATTACGGTGGATAATGATGCAGGAAGCAAAAATGAGTCAAAAACACAGTTGCAGCAGTAATCAGGAGCCATAGAATGAGATAAAGTAGCAATCATCAGAGCCACAACATGGCATCCTCATAAAATGACACCACACACTGTGCAGCACTTGCACAATCTAGTTATGCAAAAACAGAATGGCAAGTGCTTCAAACTTGGCACAGGTGTTATCAAGGGAAATCAAAGTTTTTGTAACAGCTCGGACAGCGATAAGCACATTGCATAACAGCAACCTCTGTAGAAGGCATCTATGAAAAACATTTGTGTTGCATAAGTGCAAAACATGTTGATTTTACAAGATTTATAGATGACACAATGAAATAAAATAGTGTCAGACAAGAGCTCCTGTTCTCCAGAAGCTTCGCAGGGCTATTCCAGCGTGACAATGATCCAAAGTGTGGTCTGCAGATAAAATCAGACGTTGGTTTCTAGAGAAGAAAAAGTGAAACTCTGACCTGGACTAGTGTGTCACCTGCCTCGACTGCAACAGAACACCTCTCCAAAGAAATTTATGCAACGCTGGTCTCTCGTGTCAAGTAGGATTGACTCTGTTGTGTAAAAGAAAGCTGGGCATCTGAAGTAAGCAAAAGTAATCAGAGTCTTTCAGCAATGAAAGATGAAATGGTTTCTACTGTGAGGCCTGCATTTTTAATATAACCTAGTAAATCTTAACTGCTTAGTTCTGGATATCATCAAATAACATATTGTTGATCTAAGCAGGTGTGCCGTTGCTACAAATATAAATAGGATCTTTTGCAATGTAAGTGATTTTTGCTAAGGGGTGGATTCACTTCTGAATACTGGATGGTGCTATCTAGCTAGCAAGTTAAAGACAATGTTCTTAATACAAGGACAGTTAACAGTGACTTAGGAATTGAGCACTGGGGCTAACGATTTTTGGCTTTTGAGTTTAGGCAGTGGTTGGTTTGCCGAACTTATGATTGTTGTTTTTTTTAACTGGTTTGATCAGGAGCAGACAGGGGAGGGGGGATTTTAAAGGATGACTGAGGGGGTGTTTATGCATAATCGTAGTGCATTCAATTTCTTGTCTTTAAAGAAAAAAAAGTGTCCAACGTGTCATATGTCTACATAGATTAAGCCTCTGCTTGAAAGGTGTCTCCAACGGTCAATGGGCAGCTGGAGAAAAATTTAAAAAGATGCCCATATCCAGGATCTTATTCCCAATAAGAGCCTCTAAAGCAGGGGTGCTCAATCCCAGTCCTCGAGAGCTACTGCCCTGCAGCTTTTAGATGCGTCCTTGTTCCAGCACACCTGAATCAAATGAATGGCTCGTTATCAGGCTTTTGCCAGACTTGATGGCATGCCGAATTGGTAATCCAACTATTTGATTCAGCTGTGTTGGAGTAGGGATGCATCTAAAACCTGCAGGACAGTAGCTCTCGAGGACTGGGATTGGGCACCCCTGCTCTAAAGTATGTAAAGAAGGGCAGGGAGGACATTGGTGGATCTGCAACATATTGGTCCTAAATAGAATGTTATATCTTTAAAGTGAAACTATTATGCTTTTCCATCCAGTTATCATTCTTTCTGTTAAAATTTGATATTTATGCTGTGAAGTTGGTGAATCCATTGCTTTTCAGACAGCTGAGTGGTTGCACTGAGGCCAGGTAGCTGGGGTGGCTAGAGCTCATTATCTATGTTGTGTTAAAAGTATTCTCAATAAAAGTGATCTCTCAAACACAGGAAGATAGACGCTTTAAAACCTAGAGAAATGAAACCACCAAAAACAATAAGGTATAAATATAGTGCTGGGGTTAAGAAAAACATATTTTTGTAATGTCACGCACAACTGATTGCACTACATTTTCACTAGCAACATCCTGTTGTTATCAGGGGGCAAAACATTTACATTACTGAAAGTGAGAGAGCTTTGAAGCCCAGCAGTGCATGTCTCTTATGGTAGGTTATGTGAATGGTGCTGGGATGGCACTCTTCTTACATGCTTCAGCACTCCGGCGCACATAAACAATGGGGCCGGCTGAAATTGCTGCGATCAGAGCCTGAAAGCTGTGAGTGGCAGGAAGCAGCGAGCAGCAGCAGACGCCTCTGACAGCCCTCCAGCTCCAGAGATGCTGAGAGAGAAATGGCAGCATCAGCATCAGTAGCAGCAGCAGCAGCATACAGAAACACTGTATCCATTCATCCACAGGGCTGAAAAGCAGCTTCAAACAGACTGTGAAATTCATCTCAAGTCCACTGCCTGGAAAGAGAAAGAAAAGAAGGATGAGGGAGAGCAACTGGCCTCAGCTGGAGTTATTGATGTTCAATTGACTCTGGAACATCTGCAGGCCCATTTTGTCTTGTTAATTATACAGCACTAATTTAACTCACACGTTGTTGCTACAGATAAGAGAGGAGATGCTTGGTGAACCATGTGCAACACTGTGCCCTGACTTCTGCTTTACCACATGCTCAACCTGCCTGATGATGACGCTCCCAGCTTTAAACCCTCCATATTATCTACCTACTGAGGGAGAAACGCAGGATAAATATGCTGTCTGCAAGTAAGGCCTCTGTTTTTGCTGTTAAAGGCTTTACTTGTGAAATCCAGTTCAAGGACCTCGAATGACCTCTTCAGCTTTGATCATTTTTTCAGGCTCCAAAATGCAAAAACTCTGTGTTGCACTCTGTGAATTTATATTAAATATGGAGTTATTACAGAATAAATATCACCGAAATGTGTTTTGAAAGCGATATCGTGTTTCAGTTAAATAACTAAGTGTATTCTACCTCAGTAAGAGGGAATATGTGAACAAGATGCATATGAAAGTGCTCGGAGACAAACACATCACCCAAATCTCAGCTATACAAACAACCCTGAAACTGTGTGTCGAATTAAATGATGAAATCTGAACCCAAACGTAATCGCATCCATCAAGAGAAACATGTCGGGCATTCTGATTGGTTATATAAGACGAGCATACAGGGATAGCGACTGCACACACACACACACACACAGAGTGATACACACACTCACAGACCCCAGAGGCCTGTGTTTGCCTTTCCTGTAATCTGAGCTTCCGTTCTCTGAAGAATGATGTAACTGAATGCCAGTCCTGAACCACGTAGGAGAGCAAGCCCAGTCAGACATACTGAAATATATGTGTGTGTGTGTGTGTGTGTATATATATATATTTATATATATACATTCTTTGCACTGCATCTCTTTGCGTCACTATTTGCTACAAATTGCAAAAATAATGCCAGATGTAGAAGTTATTTCTGTTGCAAACTTCTTTTTTTGGCCTCTGCAGATTTTGCTGCAGTAAACATGATCTTTTATTGCATCACGTTGCCCTGCAGATACTTTTACAAGGTCACCAAGTTGTGGCGGTGGACCAAGACACACATAAAGCCAGTAGCACTAAATCTCCGACTGGTTTGTGAGCCATAAACGAAGCCAAGTACACACTGTCGTGGGCTGTGAATCGGTCAGAAGGACATCTAGAAATATGAATGAATTTCAAATAATGATCCCCCTTCACCTCTACTCTTCTCTTTTTTTTCTCTGTAGTGAGTATCACCGTGAAGGGATCTCCTCACTCAGGACAAAGCTGCAGAAAGGCCACTGCAATCTAAAACCTCTTCCTGCTTCACCCGGCATCACCGGCAGGTAGTTGGTGCTGTCTCAGAGAGTCATTTTACAAGCGCCGCTCAATACACCTCTCTTTGCATTCGTCTTGAAGAGGCCTTTCCATTTTTCAAACTGGCATCCACATAAAGGCAACTTTCACCCAGCCCTCTGCAAAAGGCCAAAAACCATACGGGTCACGGTTTATACTTTAACTGTATTGCATGTTGCAACATAAGCATGTTGTGCAAAAGAAAGAGGAGCGTTGTGGCGAAATAGGTCAGGGGTTTCTTTACTTTGTAACACTACACTTGATGTAAAGGGGGTTGCCGCACATCTATGAGTCTCTGTGTGTACGTGTGTGGGGTTGTGCTTGTTTTCCTCTCCATGTGACCCATTTGCTGATCGACCACAGTGTTCCCCACTCTGGTGGTGTTTCCATGCCAACGCCGCCAGTGGCAAGACAAAAGATGAGGACTCACTTGGTCTTGATCAAAGGGAGCACTGTTTCAGTCTGTTGCTCGTGCTGTCTAGTATGTTCTGAAACTGACTGCATACCTAGAGATGTAAAAAAGGATATATCACAGAACAGTGATTTCCATTCTTTTTCATCAGCTTCCCACCTAGAGCGCTGTCAGCTGATCTACAGCACCACTACTTCAGCACCTCCACTAATGCTCCACATTTATTATAATTGAATGTTATTTTTACCCCATTATTTTGAATTTTTTTCAATACTTTTTTTTTAAATGACATGCACCACTTGGCAATTCAGTTCAGCCACACATTAAATGCTAAAAGCTAGATGTTTCGGCTATCTACTGTGCAGTATTTTAGTGTTTGTCCATTGTGCAAACACTGAAAAGTTCAAAATATTCAACAAAACACATTCAGCTATTTATTCTTACTTTTAGCTTGCATAAAATGCTTGTATGTATCAGTGTAGTTCAACAATGTTTCGTGTTTTTCAACTATTTCTTAATTATCACTCCGTTTAGAAACCCATCACAGTTATGAGCTGTCAAGTTCACATTTATTCAAAATAAATGGAAAAAACACATTTCAAAGTCACTTATTTCTTTTCTGGGTTTTAAACACTAACATTTATAATGTATATTTTTAACAAATGCATGTGTATAGGTGTCTCACTAGCTATTCAGCTGATATGTGTGTATATATATGTTACGTGCCACCTCAGGGTGTTGGTTCAGTTGTTGTGTTGTGTTTTTTTTATTGTCACCCTCATTAACCTGCTCTCTCCCTCCTCTGATTTATTCTTAGTGTCGATTGGTGTCTTAAGGCTTGGTGCACAGATATAAACCTGGAAAAGGCGGACCATGGTGGTTCTCTTGGTCCTTCACTCCTCCTACCTTGTTTCTATCAGCACCGCCTTAAACCCCCTGTTGCTTTCACCAGCACTACTGTTTAGGTTTTGGTTTCTATTAGTCTAGTTTTCCAGGACTAATTTAGGGGAGAAGCTTGAATCTGACGGCCCTTTGTGTTGCTAGTTCATGGTCTTCTTCCTCCTTGGTATGTTTTATCTGGAGCTTTTTGGGGGATTAAATTTGGGATTTAAAAAAAAAGAATAACTATAAACAAACTGAACAAAACTAAACATTAAAATCTGTAAATATAGAGAATAGAGGATGAGCTCTTCTACAATCAGTAGAATTCACCAGAAGTCGAGAAGTCACGCAGAGTACAAACTGCAGCACTGGGAAGCACATCAGCTCCGAATCAAAATGCCAAAGTCAACATCCACGCTGTGTTTACATGCTAATTTTTCAGCATGTAATTAAAACTCATTGTCATTCATGGAGGAACATTTTATTGATTCGCTTTTTCTTTCCATGTCTGATAGGTTTTTGTTTTTTTTTTTTTCTGATGGATGCATGCTTGTGTCAGTTGCAAAATGAGTACTTGTTTCCACTGACAGTGTAGCTTGCAGGAAATGAATAGTCTCAGCTACTTTGGTGACACTGCAGTATCATTCTTCCCAGATAAAAGCACTCTCCCGAGTTCCCGCACGTCAGCCAGGCAAACAAGCTCAGCCGCCGCAATGATAAGTAAAAGCGGAGGGACACATTCACATAATAAAAAGCAGGGCAAGTTTGAAAGCAGAGCTGCATTTCCCAACACCCTGAATGAACAAGTCAAGAAATACCACAGCAGCCGCTTTTGGGGATGCTACTGGGGCAGTTCCCACTCCATTCATCAGCAGTGGAAGTGGAGTGAGTGAATGAAAGGAAAAATGGAGACAAAGGGAATGAAAAAGTGACGCTGATGCGATGAATGGGAAGTGCGTGAACATGAGAACTGGCCAGAAAAAGAGGGAATAACAAAGAAAGACTGTTGCAAAAACAGGCCAAAGGAGGTAAGGTTGAAGAAAGAGGGAAACACGGGGGAAAGTATCACAGTCTAGTTCAGACTTTCAAAGAGATGCAGCAGCTAACTAATTTGCCTGTGTTGAGACCTCAACCAACCGAAGCCAATTTGTGCAGCTCAAGGTGACCCTTGGGAGAGAAAATCAGCGTGTGTCTGTTTGTGTGTGTCTGAGCATGTGCGAGGGTACATGAGAAAGCTAGAGGGATTGAGAAAGGGGGGGAATCATCATCATCAATACTGCTGTGAACAAACAGTACTGGATACACCACATGGCTGTCCTGGCACACACATACACACATCGTCATCATCATCGCGGTGGAAGATTAATGATCTTGCTGTTGCCTCTCTCAGATAACTGCCTCATCATCAGCTTAGCATCCCGCCTAGCTGATCAATCATCCTAATGTAAAGAGATAGACTCTGACCGCAGCTGCATTCACGACGATGATCGCTCATTATAGCTTCTGTGAACTCCTCCTGTGAATGCTGTGATGTACACAATACATGCATGACAAAGCCGAAGGCTTGCCCCTAAATTACAGTGAATAACTTCAATTAAAGCATGAAGTCGTCAGTGTTTGGCAAGAAACTTCATAATGCAGAACAGGAAAAAAATATCTCTAATTATACTGGGAACTGTCTTTTTTATTAGAAGCAGCTTCACAAAAAACAAAAAATGATCAAAATGAATCTCTTAACAATGTAGTTCTGTCAGAAAATCTAGGATTCTTCTTGCCAGGAGACGTTTAAATAATAAAAATGATGCAGATTTGGAGCCACCAGAATATCAATTCACTTGATATCTTTGATGAAGTTCTCCCTGCGTTCACGCCGGCGCTCTCTCGATTCAAAGCAATCTGACATGAAAATAATGAGATCATTTAAATCGCATCTGCATATGACCGCAGATGCTTGCATCCATGTTGAATTGTGCCATTCATATTGCCTCCGCGAGCTGATAAGATTGTGAGTTTGAGGGCGCGTGGTGTGGAATGAGGAATTCTCTCCTGCGCATTGGATTAATGGAGTCAACGACTCCCTGTGGCATCTCTCTGATAAATGCATATACCGGCTCTCCCGACTCTGCAAGAAGATAAACAAAAACAGCCCGAAGCAAGCTGTCGACCCACAGGACACACGCACGTACAGTATGCAAGAAAATACACACACAAGTGCAACGAAATATATCTTTGTGTACGCCCGCGTTTATACTTACATATACAAATATATATGAATGCAGATGCATGTGTATTGATTGAATGTGTATATGCTCAGAATATGCTACTAAGAACACACACACACATCTTTTGTTTTGCGAGCATTTTTTTTTCTGGATGAATCATCAACCTGCCAGTCTTCCTCGGGGTCTCCATCCGGATGACTCATCCCTCATCAAACGCTGGCCTGTTGGAAAATCAACACAGTCCCATTCACACATCCACGCATCCTGTCATTAACACAAATATGTTCAAACACAGACATGGACGCACATGCACGTACACACACACATACACACTGCCTGAAAAACATAAACACAAAGAGCTTCCCTTTTCTGTATTCTGTCAGGGATGTCTTTCTGCATGTACTGCACTGCTGGTGAGGGAAACTCCTGGCAGATAAATGTGACTGTATATGTGTGTGTATGTGTGCACTGAAAGAATGATCACATGCTCCATGTGATGAGTCATACACAGGATGGCTTGCCAGGGAGCGGCTGGCTGACTGGTTGGAAGCAGTTAGGCAGGAAACTCATCAGCTATGCACCGTTGAGCTCAGGACTCCGGTGAGATTCCAACAAGACTCCCTGACTTTCTTGTTAACTGATATTTGATTTGCAGCTGGCTGCAAAATAGCTGCCTTTACATGTTACATGCTGTTCTGGTGCGGAATCAAGCACCCCACTTTGAAATGCCATGTGACTTTAACAGCCAGTTTCACACCTCATTAGCTCATTTAATGCAATGGAAGATGAATACAGATGGTTTTGGACAGAGGCAACTGCAGAACAGAAAAATCCCAACATGCATGCCAGTAATCCAACTCTTCCCTACAAGGTCAGTTTTTTCCAGCATCTTATTATATGTTAAATGACTCAGAATTATTAACAGTTACAAAGACACACTGACTAAAAGCCTTATTCAATTTAATTTCAATTTATATAATGTCAAATCACAACAACAACAGTCAGACACCCTCCGATGAGCAAGCACTTGGCGCAAGTGGGAAGGAAAAACTCCCTTTTAACAGGAAGAAAGGACAAAAGACACTGTGGAAGAGAACTAGAGATTAGCGATAATGGTTAAATGCAAAGTGGTGTATAAACAGAGAGTGACTGAAACTGTGAATTATATATTTACAGGCCAAAAACAAACAAACAAACAAACCAACAAACATCAGCAACACTGCTTTTTCTAAATTAAAATGACAGGTGCATGTTGGAAACACACAACGAGGTGACAGGTGTGAAGCATGATATTTAAGCTATTCAACAGACAAACACCAAAAAATCACACACACACACACACACACACACACACACACACACACACACACACACACACACACACACACACACACACACACAGAGTACAACTAGCATGCTTATTGTTACACCAAAATACATAAATAGATAAAGTATTGCTGATGTGAGTCTGAGGCTACCAACAAGGGTCAATTATAGACATTTTTATATGTCATGTGAGGCGGTGAAGAAACGTAACAGTTTTAGGCAACACAACCTCTCACTTAACATTTGCAAAACAGATGATCACAGAGGACAGGAGACACCTTCCCACACACATCTTTGACACTAATGTTGAAAGGATCAGCAGCTCCCGGTCACGTCACACACACACTGTGGTCAGGACACCTCAGCAGGCACGCGAGTGAAGGTGCACCATCAAAGTACCTGCTGAACCACTCTGATCCGCTCTGCACAAAGTGCTATAGAGTGGGTACACTGCTATAGACTGCATGCACAGCACATCACTGTAATGGATTTTTAAAGAGTTGACCTCTGTATTTGGTGAGGCTTCACTCTTGCGGGGAAGGCTGAGAACAGTCAAGCCTGATGGAGCCTTTTGGATCACAGTGACCTGTCTTCTTTTTGGAGCTGTTTGTTTTGGCTTTACGACAGGTCTCAAGGGCTGCCCAGCTGCTTAGTGCTGGTAGAAACTCTGTGAAATACTAAAATACTGCGCTGCCTTATCTGGACATTAGATCTTCTCTTGAATATCGAGCTGATGTTTCATATTGAATCCATATCTTAAACTAGTCATCCGAATTTTTGGAACAGCTATTTCTGAATGAGGGCAACTGTCTCGTCACAATTTCCATGTTTAAGATCGGCACCAGACTCCCAGCACGTACACGGCTGTCCTTGCTACTGTCTGATGCACGTGGCTCACTCGTGTCACTAGACTTAAGGACAATTTTTAGCACCAGGCTGTCAGGCTTCTCAATTCGCATATCTATTGCAGATACTGACTCTTACTGCATTGTTTATTGCACTCCTCACGCAACTGCTACATAAGCTTTCATACATAAAATCCCATTTCATACATGTGCACATTTATATTGCATCCTACCTACATTTAATATTTGGCTGTTTTTTTATTCAATGAGTGCTTTTATTACTGAGCTGTGCTATCTTTCTGGTCCAGCACTTTTCATTGTACTGTTAACTCTGTTTGGAGCTAATATATCAGAATCTGAAGAGATTTGACTCTGTGCCGCTCGCATGTGAAGTCTCTGAGAACCGTTACTACTGAAAACACACACTCTGTAACCGAGGAGGCGGAGTAATGAGCGGAGGAAGCTGCAGTAGAGGGATTGTAATGATTAAAGACTTTCACCATGACACAGAATCCACATCAAATGTCTTAGACATGTTTTTATCCTCCGTCCACAGATCCATATGTGAAATGTATAATGTGTTAAGCCATATGTAGCTAATGCCAGTGTAAAGTAGGGAAGAGAGAGGAAAAAAGGGTGGCGGGAGGGTGGGGGAATAGAGATGGAGAGGGGGTGGATGGTGTGTGAGTGTGTGTATATGTGTGTCCATCCAAGTTAGGAAAAGATTGAAGAGATAAGCAGCCAGATCAAGCTGGCAGGAGAGATAAATGGCTACAAGACAAGTGTATGTGTGTCTATGCGTGTGCAAGTAAGCGTGTCAGGCAGGCACATGAGGGGCTGCCAGAAGTGAGACTTTGATGAAACAGCTGTAGGCAATGGCAGGAGAGCGATGAGACAGTGGGTCACTCATCACTTTGTTCTACCTTGCACCCCAGGGTGTGCATGTGTGCTTGTGTGTGTGTGTCTTGCACTGGCCTTGCTTGCTATCTTCAACTCAAATGAAAATCACCTGGTGCACCTGAAAAATCTCTGGCAAACACATGTATCTCGCCTCTCTCAAAACTCCCTCTGCAGATTTGGTTCCCGTTACAAAGTTTGGCATTCTCTTCCACATCAGTCATCTCCTCTCTCCGCCTGGTACTCGGGATGCTCCTCTGGCTTTCCATAAGGCCCCCGATTTTGACATCTGGTGGCCTAGATAAGCAGGAAACACACTGAGCACATCAGCTGATCGGACAGACTAAAGGCCGATTAAAGCCCATAATCTACCTGATATATAATGAGGTGAACCAGTCAGATCACAAAGGCAGGCGCCAACATAACCACTCAGAAAGGAGGACTACTCAGTGCGGTGCACATCTGTCATGGTCTGAAAAAGGCACCTTAAAAGTGTTATGCACGTTCTCTAGTTGGTGAAAACACTGAAGATTATTCTGTGCAAGTATGCATATAATATATGCATATAATTAACACAGATTTGCAGTAGATGTAGGAGTGTAAGTACATATATGTTGCCTGGCCTATCTAGTGTGTGTGTGTGTGTGTGTGTGTGTGTGCGCATTGTTTTCCCCCACCCCTTTTTGTTCCAGATGCAAAGATGATGTGCATGAGTCATAGCCTTGTGGTGTAGAATATCAGTGATCTGAGTGTCCCTGATGAAGAGCAAATGTGGAGAGACAGACAGACAAGAACCCCACGGAAACAGTCTGTGACAAAGCTGCTTGGTTTCCATGACAACCTTGGTGCGCTAGTGTACCCGGGAACATAATGTTTTTTCTCTAATGAGGCAAACTGGATCATTTTGTCCATTTACCTGTGTACCTAGCAGTCTCTGTTCCCTCCCCGTGCGTTTTGTCACTCGTGCACGCCAAGCGGGGCGAAGGCGGGAGAAGGAGGAGGCGAGGTTATGACTGCAGCTCGTGTATTTACTTTGTGCAGTGCTGAGAAGGTAAATTGCTTCTTTGTGCTTCGATGTGAGACTCGCTAGACAAATGTGAAAAAGATTGCCTTCTCTAACTTACTGATTTGCTCTGCAGTGGCAAAGTCAAGGTGACCTCCACACACTCCTCCTGCCACTGCTCTACAAACACACACACACACACACACACACACACACACACACACACACACGTACTTGTACGCACAATGGCATGATAGCACCGTATCAACTGATGAAGTGTAACTGTTGGCTGCGTCAACAGTCTCCAACTTTATCATCTCGGCAAAAGACATTTTTTTGCAAAATGAGGCAAAGGACAGAGATGAAGGCAAATCTCACATGATCCACAAAATATCAACAAGCAGTAAAAGCAGTTATTATCTAAGTGTGGGCAGCTAATCTATGAATCTCAGAAAGTACCAGTGCTGTGCTGTTAACATTCAGGACAGCCTGTACTGAGCTGTGCTGTGAGCACACTATACAGATGGCTTCTTAAGGGAGGTCAAGCACCCTCTCTTACTTTCTATCTCTCACAAAGGACCTTGCCAACACCTCTCTGCACTCGCTTTGCTAAAAATGGTTTGCCTGCATCCCTCACTGTCACGCGGGATAGCTTTATACCTGTTTCATATTTGATCAAAATGTAACCAAAATAACCCCACGGTCAAATTTCTAAACAAAAACTGTGTTTTTGCTTAGAATGTGTGCTATTACTTGTCAAAAAGACAAAAAAGGAATAATTATGCATATGTTACATTGTAATTAAACTATGTTGAAGTCTTCTGTTGCTGTTGTTCGCATAAGTAACGTGCAGATGAGATTAGCGACACAATTGCTTCATTTGTATGGGTGAACTTCGCTAATTTAGTGATGAATTTGTCAATAAATGGAATAAAAAGCATGTCCTTTTTCCTTGAAGCATAGAAAATTAAAGTTTTCCCCACTTTAACTATTCTGAAAATAAGAATAAAATATCTCATCCTAATCATATTGGAAAAATAGCTCCATATTTTCTTCAGTCCTGTCCACTCTAACAAAAGAGAGACTGGTGAGATCGCAAAGACTGTTGTGGTTTAACACTTCCTAACCCTAACCCCTAATCCTAATCCTAAGGGTTAGGCGTTAGGGTTAGAAAGGATTCCTAACCCTTCCTTATTAAATTATTACAATTAATGTGTAGTCTTAATGTGAGCTAATACTACAAATTAATAAGATTGAACCTGCATTGGAAACAAGGGTCTGTTTGGTTGGAAATACAGCGTCTTTGCAGCTGGATTCATACTTTCTCTCATAAAATTCCCCAAACTTTGCAAGTACCTCTTTAGATATGTAATGTGTATGATTTCAAATCTCTTTCAAAGGGTTTCATTTTTTGACAGCTGATGTGCACAGTCAAGCCAAGATGTCAGACGAATGTTTCCAAAAAGGCTAATCCTAAATGTCTGCATGTCCCTGAATGCAACATGGATTCAAGATGGGAAACATTTCACTGGTATGCTTAAATTGCTTCTTAATGGCTTTTGCACTGTAGTGAAATAAATGAAGGCCTAATGCAACAAAGAAGAGCATTAACAGTTTGCAGTTTGGAGGCTAAGACAGGCAGAACCAGCAGAACAGTCCTTTCTGTTCTCAAAGCTGCTGTCCTGCAGTTCTGCACCAAATCCTGCACGTCTAATAGTGAGGGATGATCTCACCATCATGCCCACGATGAATGCTGGATCACTCAATTATAGAGCAACACAATGAATCATTCTCCTCTCCTCTGACAAGCTCCTCCACACTCAACTCATCTGACACCCCCAAACCACAGAAGATGGCCCTGTTATCTTCATAATGTGGATAAACAGTGACAGTTGTCTCAGACGGAAGGCCATTTTGATGGCAGGAGATCAAATGAGATCTTATTTTGGAAAAAAAGTGACAAATCTGTGTCTGTAGTGAGGGTTTAAAGAAAACAGAAAAAAGGTCCTGCTGAGATGTCTCTGCAGAATTCCTACCCAGCCAGGAGGGAATGAAATTAGTGAAGTGGAGCTTTGGTCCTGTGACCACACTCAGCTGACAAAAAGAGATACTATCTGCTAACATTTCAGTTTCTGTGCATGTGTGTCTTTCTCTGTCTCGCTCACACATTCATATACTTGTCCTGTTCCACAGTAAATGTGTCAGTCACGGGTCTCGTTGCTGGAACAGCCTGTCAGATCCCTTCCCTCCCCCCCTTGTGCCTCTTTTTCCTCTCTCCTCTCCATTTTTGGACATTTTCAAAAGGATGTGGAGGGATAAAAGGGTTCATACTGAAAGAAAATGGTGGCTCTTAAAGCAAAGCTGTGTTCCTTGGGATTATCGGGATTTCGTGGTGATCCGCAAAGAGTCAAAAGGGAATAGGTCAGCATTCGAAATCTCACTTCAACAGCCTGGGTGTTCGGGAACTTTTCAGTAAATATTCAGTATAAGATACTGTTTCACTTTAATGAAACCATCCTCTCACTAAAGCCTGATTCATGTAGAAAACAACCAAGAGCATGTGGTAACAGTATACTTATAACAAGAGGTTATGAGGAATTAACAAGCTACAAAGGAAATGATTTTTAAATCAGCCTTGCCATAGTAGTGTATGTCTGCATGCACACTATAGATTGGGCCGTATAGTTGGGCGTCATTTCACATAAGTTTTCATGTCTGTGGTCTCGCCTGCTTCTGGGAAGCCACCCAAAGAAAATGGACAAATTTAATATAGTGAACAGAGATCTTTCGGAGCTTACCCTGAAATTAATTTGACACTGTATATTTGACGACCGGTTGCATATTTGAAAAACAATCTGCCCCGAGCAGTTGTGTCAACAAGCTGAAACTGAGCAGCAGGGTGCAGCGTTTCTCGAAAAGTATTTGTGGTTTATTTTACTGGGAGAGTCTCCCCTCTTCACTGTTAAAGCATCAGTCTGAAACAACAATGCCTTTCAAAGCTCCTGTCCCGGCAAGTACTGTAGTAGACTCAGCTCAGGGACAGACACATCAGCAGGTCGTCCGGCACGCAAGGAGGCACTTGTATGCGCAAAGTGGTCACGAGGAGTCAGAATGTAGAAGACATGAAAGGAGGCTGAAGGAGTGCAAAACAATATCCGTTTCCCAAGGCCTCACAAACTGTCCCTTTAGCTGGAGAACACAGCTTGAGAGAATTTTCAGTGTGCAGGATTCAAGTTTTGAAATCTTTATCTACAACATAACCAAGCAGGTTTAGCTGCCCTATCCTAACCTGCAGTAGCTAAATACAAAAGCAGAAACAGAGAGAAAACAAAGAAAAGCCAAGTAAAAAATAACAAAGTTCCCAAATGGACAATCATAGTCTGTGGACTGAAAAACTATCACCCTCACCGCTTTTTAACCCTATTTAACAGTGATTTAGGAAGTCTGACGTGAATCGTCTTCAGATGACTTCAACAAACTGACAGAGAGCCAAAGATCTGCAAAGGCTGAAATCGTTTTGCACAAAGTACACAATTGTTTTAATAATTTTAAATTTTTCATTATCTTTTAACTATATGTCATGTTGACTTTGAAAGTCATTGGATGAATACAAGTAGGTTCCATAAAAATGTAGGTGATCTACGTCACTGTTAACTGAAAACTGTTGGTGGGTGGGTTTAGCATTTAATTTCAAATCAAGCTGGAGGACTGTTTGTGAATTTAAAAAACAACTTTAACAAAGAAGAAGAAGGATTTATGGACATGATCTCATCCTTTTCTGGTAGAAAATCGTTAGCTGAACATTTGTGGAACTACGACTGAGGCATACACACGAGAGACTTTGGATCAGGTTAATTGGGCAAGACTGTTTTCCTCCATTAACTGGCGGATACGATGACTGTTTGAACTGCCGTTCTTTCAGTCAGCCAAGGCCCTTGTTATTTCACAAGTGCTGGACTTTTGCCATGTTGCACAACTCAGAGAATAGGTGAACCCAGAAGAGCAGGGTTAACCTGGCTGGGGCTGGAGCAGTACACTGACCGTGGCTTCGTGTGAGGAAGTTGAGGATTGCTCATTATTTCACTGTCAATGAATCAACAGATTTAATATGGATAAGGTCTTCGGTGGCAAATACTTCAGCCCAGAGCACTAGGAGACTACGACATTGTTTCCTTCCTTAATGTTACATGCCGGATAGCCTGCTGACCCCTGATGAGATGGACTGTGTGTGTTGCAAGGCACACAGAACTGCCAGTGCTTATCCCAACATGTGTTTCCTGTATGGGAATGCTTAGAGTAATGCAGTATGCTTACAGTAAGTGTGCGTGTGTGCATGTGTGAGAGTGCGCACAAGCAAGACAAAAGGAAGAAGCAAGAGGCAGAGAGCAAAAGCATATCCAAGGGGATCAAACCGAAACCACAGGATATTTCTGACCTTGAGGGCGAGTGGGTAAAGCTGGGAGGGTGGGGAGAGGAAAGAGGGGAGGAAAAGAAAAAGAGAGGAAAGCTGAAGGAAAGGAACAAAGAGATGGAGGGAGCGAAAGCGGGGAGAGGAGACTTTGCAGGGCAGCTGGAAAACCTCCAGAATCCTCTGCTCAAACCAACCATAAAATTCCAACTGAAGCCTCAAAACCAGTATGAGGACTGACGAGGGTTCCTTCTGCCCACAGTTCGTGTGTTCACATTTGTGTGTGTGTGTCTGTGCCACGCACACATTTACTTGTGTGCGTGCCATATGTGATTAAAGGGTCTGAGCAGAGGAGGCCAGGAGGCAGACGAGTGATGCAATCCACGGAAGCAAAGTAGAAGACACCAGGGCGGCAGGAAGGAAGGGAGGGAAGAGAGGAAGGAGGAATTGTTGCTTCTGGGGATCCAGCTCTCCAGGAATGTGCTGACGGTTGTGGCCCACACAGTCGGGGAGTGTTGCATTCTGGAAAAAATTCTGCGGAGGTGATACCACCTGTTTTGAGGCGCCGCAGATCGCAAACGGATAATAAAATCGCACATTATAAAAGGGATAGACTGTGTGAGTCATTATTGTTAATTTTCAATGACACAACAATGCTTTTTTTCTGTGCAAACTGGTCTCTCACACTGCAAGCTGAAGGCCTGATTCCACCCTCACACAGCAGCGGAGGTCTATTTCGGTACAAGCTACACAATGTCCACAAGCACCCACACAGGCTCTGTGGGTAACGTGATTGGTAAGCCTGGGCAAATAGTCTATTTATGAACATCGTAAGAGTGGGCAGTTGTCCTTGAGCTGGTTTGTCTGCCGTCTGAAGTGCTAAGTGCTGTATACAGTTACAATAGATAGAACATTCGCAAGGACAAGTAAGGTGGAGAGTGGGTGAGGAGGGGGGAGCTGAGAGAGTACTGGGAATAGAGATGGTGAGTCAGAGGCCATTTGGAAAGTAATTTCATCTCTGAATGCTGTATATCTTTTCATCAATGAAAGGAAAGTATTTTCCAAACCAGGCAGGCGCAAGAAGAAAAACATCTCTGTTTGGTGAAATGGAGCCTATTTGAATGGGAGAGGACAGGCACAATTCCTTTTCCACTGTATTACAGAAACTTAACGTTGTTTGTTACAGTACACTGCACTGAGGATCTTGCAACAGCCCACAGCTACGGTTGTTGCTTATTGAGAGATTGGATTTGGCTAAACGCTGGCATGGTAATGTGCCCCTAATGATGAGCAGGGTTTAATTTTTTTTCTTGTAGTACACTATGTACAAGAGCATACTTACTTGATTAGTTTGTAAATTTGGACAGGTAACTTTTGTCACAAACTGAAGAAGTACTGCGCTTATCAGACGTTTGCAACAGGACTACTGTTGTTTTGCTGGCTGTTAACTTGTCAAGCATCTGGGAACAAATGCTAAACAGACTTAAATACCTTAACACACATAAACCCCAGAACACGTGCAATACTTAATTTAAACTTCTCTATTGAATCTATATGGAGCATACAATGTAGCAAATGACTTACGCCACTGTGTGGTGTGCAGCGATAGGGTTTCAAAAGGGTTATGACATAGCTATGATGCAGATATAACACAGAAGTATAAATCCCCTGTAATGTGTATAGGTAGCTAGCACTAACACTCTGGCAATATATTCTTCTCCTATTGGCTAAAAATCTACTATTAAACCTACCTAACTAAGTTTGGATGGTATTAAGAGTGGATTCATCAGCTGGGCACAATGGATATCTGTGCCATTTTTACTGAAAGCCATCAAACACATTTGAGATACTCATACTCAACAATGCCATGCCTGGAGCCACAGTACTAGTATGACTAAGGAATGAGCTTTTTTTTTTTTTGCTATCGTATGAGCCTCTCTGGCCTTCTACATAAACCTTAAGTCTCAGCACTCTTGACCAAAAAAACAAAAACAAAAAGTATCACATTTCCTCATTATGGCATGGACAGTCTTCTGCAATTTTTGTGAATCATTGGTCTCATATGTCCTGATGATACATTGTGGTTTTAGAGGTTCCAGTGATATTCTGGACTAGCTAAATGTGGTCTGGCACCCAGCCAGTCAAAAAAGGAAAAGAAAAGGGAAAAAGGAGAAGGGTGTTGGGTTGAAGTGTTAGACGAGAGTACCATAGACAGGCCTGGACTGCTGTGTGTATCCTGGCAAAGCAACCTTGGCCTTGACACGACTGCACAAACATGTACAGTATTTGAATCCTGACCAAATTCTTCCTTACACAAATACTGGTGGAAGAGTTGCGCTCATTTACTAAAACAAGTGAAACAGCTCTGCAAATTTTTATAAAATCAAGAAAGTGCACAAAGTAGGAACAAGCCATTGACAAAAATGCATTGGTATCTTAATTAAAGAAATATGTTTTTAGTTTGCAGAGTTCACTGACTGGAGGGGAAGGGAAAGACACCACAGAATACTGAGTTGGACTGGTTTGTGTTGGTCTGGCATCAGCTTTGTGGTAAATATGGGCAAGCACAAAGAGAATTCTGCGGTTATTCTTGGACCACCACTGTCCGCACTTCCATGTAATGTTCGGCTGTTTACCATCACTGGTTCAATTCATGTGCTGGGATTCTGAGTCAACCAACCCTACTAAAGATCTGCAGAGAGGTCCTGCAAGGACACAAACTGGCTTACCCTTCACAGCATCCAAATTAAAGTGTTTGTACAGTCCAGCACACAAGCCTAGCCCAAACATAACCATCACAATCCAACTCCCTGAATTCTACTGTTGTATTTTTTGTTTTTTTCTTTTTTTTTACAGTGTGTGCGCACTCTGTAGCCTCAAATTAAATCTGCCTTGGCTCTCACTTTTGCTTTTTCACTCACACAGTGCACATTTTGTCGTGTTGTTTGCGCGCTGTGGAATGTCAGCACTGGTATTTTCAGTCGTGTGGAGGAGTCTGCCCATAGCAGAACAAACACAGCCCAAAAGTCGGCGCAGTGTTTTGTTTGCTGAGCCCATCACCTTTCAGCAGGCTTTTGCACGTCACCTTCTTCTCTGACAACCTAATGTGGGAATTCAATTTGTTACTGGAAGGTCCGGCAAGAACCCCTGGCTACTAGGCATGCCATAGTCTAGCAACATCTGACACCTTGACTGAATAACACAAACTGCACTGGAGTAAAAAGTCAACCAGTATCAGCTGAAAGTAGATCAGATAGTCTTGTTTCTGCAATGACTGTTTGACCTTTTGTTATTTCAGCAATGCGGCATGTGTTCATCCTCTTGATTACAGATGTCAACCATGTAGAAACAGTTCATCTATTTTTCTACCCAATCTTCATTCTGACAAAGCCTCCTGTCACATCATAAACCACAAATGCTGAAGTGCCCTTAGTATTTACCCTTCACTATACCACAAACCAGAATCTGCTTAACTCTTTACTGTGCTACACAGGAACAATGATAGTGTGACTTAGACATAACCACCACGATTGCTTAAGCTATTCTTTTATCATTTTTGTAAAGCGGTCTCTATAAACAGAAAACATTTATATAGGTCTTCTAGGCTGACTGAAACCTTCATTAAGATAAGCCTTAAACAACAAATGTGCTTGCAAGCTCAAAGTGTAAAATGCGGTCTGCATATATGTCTTCTAATTATTTTAAGTAATCAGTTTCTCATTAAACTCTAGTTTCCCCCCCTATGCTAATACTTTACACAATATTAATATCTATGCAAATACCTTTAATTCCCATCAGTCTGCAGTTGCAGATTATCACAAATGGAGATGTTTTGTGTAGTGTACGGACCTGTTGTATGAAAATGGCGATCTATAGAATATAGTATATATGGTAGGAAAGCAACCAGAACCAGGTGAACACAGTGCTCCAGGTCAGAGTTAAAGCCTCCACAGCGCTGCACACAGAGAGCAGCATGAGTCACCGGAATAGAGAGATTGCTAGCTTGCAGAATTCATTAAGACAAATGTAATGGATTTCCTCTGGAAGGAAAAAAAAAAACCTTGGCAGCTGCAGAACAGCACCCCAGTGAATCCTCAAGTAGGTTTCCATACACCTTTGGAATGGCAGCATTTTGCAACCCTGCAGATGATATATGTTTGGTCTGAATGTAAATGAATTAGCTTAAGTCCTTCAGCATGCTGGCCTGTTTTACCTTGGTACTGGTATTCCTTCTGCAGCACTAAACTATTACACTATATACTGTCCATGATATTATACAGGGAAATTATTTGGCATCATAGAAGGCTGCCACGTGATACTAGCGACCAGAAAGCGAGCTACAGTGTAAATTACAGGCGCTCCTGAAAACTCTGTCCAGCCCTAAAAGACTGCATAGACTGTACATAATGCATAAACACAAAGTGCTTTTTAACCCAACACAAGCGGCGTATAGCGCGTCCTACTGTGCCATGCCGCCACCATGTGGGTGCTAGGAGTAATGTTTTCATAACCATCTATCGCGATTAAGAGTTACGGTAACACGGGGACTTGGCCGTCATTGTTCTGTAAGCAGTTTATTTCACACAAAATAAAGGCAGTTGCAGTAACATGAAGACTGCAGTATCCTATTGATTAAGCAAATGGACAGTATTTTGGTGCAAAGGTAAACCGATATAAAGTGCTATCTAGCTAAATTAGCACAACAGTAGTCATGTGTGAACAAACGTTAGAACACCGTCTAGTTTTAGATAACGTCCTGCGCTTATAGTCAATAATCCGACACAAAACGACCCAGAAACAGCAGCTGTGCTGAGCAAATCACGATTTTACACGCGACTGCAAAATAAAGACTGATCCCAAATCAGTCTAAACGGCACCGGATGTCGGCAAAGTAAAGAGACAAGTGCCGTTTTCGTGAGCGACTTGTCCAGGAAGTGCTCTCCGCCGTGTAGAGCATTTCTGAAGGGCTGCCATTTTACCGAGTTTACGGTAAGAAAACTTGCTTCGTTTCGCTGTGTATATTGCTGGCTGCTACACTGCGTGCAGCGTGTCGTACGACGATGTTGTGTTACCAAAGAAACACACATTAGTTACATACGAAGTGCTAATTTTTTTGTAGCTAACCTAGCTTGTTTACCACAGTGCATGTGACGCTGACGCTGCTGTCAGCATTTGCTGTCAGTGAGTGGTATCGAGACAAAACCACAAACGTGTTACATTTAAACCACTTTAAGTAATTATATCTAAGTTTTTCTGACATCGATGTCATTTTAAGGAACTCGCTGAGCATTTACTGCCCTCTAGTTAATTATTAACTGCCATTTCCCTATTATTGTGTTCACCTCGTTTCCTAATAGACTAACTAGTCGAAATGTCACTTCAACTGCTGTAAAGTTAGCCTCTTCTAACGATGGCTCAAGCTAATGTAGATTTAAGCCGGTATAGTCTTTTCATAGCACATACACGAATGTCAGTGATGAGACCAACTAATTACAGCTCAAAGTTACAATTCATTTTTGTTTTTCTCAGGTGCCCGAGTGAATGATGGGGACCAAAGTGGTCCAGCTTACCTCAGGCTCGCATCATGAGCACATTCTGGCTTCTCTGCATGACCTGAGGCTGCAAGGTCAGCTGAGTGACGTCACCGTGCAGGTGGACTATGAGGGAGATGTGCAGGAGTTTCATGCCCACCAGGTGATGCTTGCTGCATCCAGTGGCTATTTCAAGAAAATTCTGCTGTCTCCGGATACATCTCGAGATAAACTGTCTCTCTCAAATATGCACTCGGAGGATTTCTCTGCGTTTCTGGAATTTGTGTATACCGGTAAAGCTGATGTTGCCGGAGACAGGATAGGTAATGTTCAAGCAGTGGCAGAGTTTTTGGACTGTGATGATCTGCTGAAGGTTTGCGGCGAGGCCTTAAGTGCAGAAATGATACAAAAGCCCACAAAGAAAAGCTCAAAAGTTGTGACTCCAGATGATGTGCATGGTGCTCAAAAAGAAGAAAAGGCAAACGGGAAGAGGCAGTGTAGAAGCTTGCTGGTTAAGCGGCAGCTGTCTCCACATAGGCTGGTGACAGAAGTCACTTCAAAAAGATTCAAGGCAAAGAAAACAGTGAAGGATGAAAAAAGGCGGGGAAGAAAGCTACAGGTGAAACTGTCTGGCAGTAAGGTGCTACAGAGAAGCGTTTGTACTAAAATAGTGCCTTTAAACATCAAAAATCAAACTATTGATAAAGATGGAGAGGAGGATGAGAGCAGGACTGAAGATAAGGCTGAGCCAGAGAAAGAAAAAGCCAAAGAAGACAAGTGTTTACTGGGAGACCCTGCCTCTGATGGGGATGACTGGGAATGTGAGGACGATGCGCAGAGTAAGGATTCTCGGGACCCGTTGTTTTTACCACCTGGAGAGGAGCAGGAGGAGGAGGAGGAGGATGAGGAGGAACAATCCAAGCAGACTTTAAAACAATCATCCAAGGCCCAGTTCCAGTGCAACAAGTGCCAGCGGACTTTCCACTATGAGAAAAGCTACTTAAAGCATATCAGGTAACATGATAATACTGCTTTAGCTCCAATATAGCTGGAATTATGTACTGCGATGTACAGTATGTGCATTATATCATAATGTACATGATATATATTTTTAAATAATGCTGCAACATGTTGGTGTCTTGGTGAGTACGTACCATGGCGTGAAAGCAGATGTGGTTTATCGCTGTGAGACCTGCTCGCAGACCTTCGCAAACCGCAGCAATCTGAAAATCCACGAAAAGCACGTTCACAGTAATGAGAGGCTCTTCGTCTGCGAATCCTGCAACAAGACCTTTAAGCGAAAGAAGGATGTCGTCCGCCATCAAAGACAGGTGAGCACTGGTAGAATTTCTAACAGCCATATTAATGTTATTTTAATAATAAAAAGTATTAAATGTGTAATACTCCAATTTCTGTGAGATTCACATTTTTTTATGTGGAGTTTCTGTCTCGGCTGCTTCTCAGGTGCATGAACGCAATCTGCGACACATCTGTCCTGACTGCGGGAAAGCACTCAGCTCCAAAACTGCCCTGTTGTTGCACGAGAGGACACACACAGGCACAAAACCCTTTGAGTGTACTGACTGCGGGGCCAGATTTACCCAGAACTCTGCCCTCAAGATGCACCGCAGGTACAGAGATGGTTAAATAAAGCCTGGGGGTGGGGGTGGGCCTGCAAAAGCAAGAAATTGACCAAAAGCTTTTAATCTTGGGGGAGTATTAAGGATGTCATTTGAGTTATGCTCTTTATAGTGAATCCTTTGATATTACCATCCCGCTACTTAGTCATGAAATGCATCACCTTCAGCGTACCTGGAGAACAGTATGCTAAATTAATGGCTCAGACCAGGTACCTTTATATATAGACTACTTTCACTAGAAACAGCTGGAATATCAGGGTGAATGTGCTGCCATCAATTGGAGATCAGGCAGGAGAGCCTCCCATGTTTGCTTCACTGTCAAAGAACAACTGGACTGTTTTTATAATGGGAGTTCTGTGTGTTTGGTGCATCCTAAATGTTCATGTAGTGTATGTGTATGTGAACGAAGTAGATGATGAGGTTTAAACTTGTGTGTTTACACATGTGTAGGACTCACACAGGAGAGAAGCCATTTGCATGTGATGAGTGTGATGCACGGTTCACTCAGAAGCACATGCTGGCCTACCATAAGAGATCGCACACAGGTAAAACCATAATTGAACATTAATAACTAATCAGATTTCAGCATCGTCATCAAGAGCATGTTTCATTTTGTCATTTCTTTACATTTTTGTGCTTTGGTAATTTTTGGCATTACAGACCCGTGGGAAGAAAAGAAAAAGAAAGTTTTCACATGAGTCTATGCAGTATGTTAAAAACTAAATACACCCCATGATTCAGTAGCTTGTAAACCATCTTTAGCGGCAATAACTTGAAGGAATTGAGGTCTGCGTTACTTTATCTGTCTTTCTTTGTGTTGTGGAGGAATTTTGGCCCTCTCTTCTTTGCAATGTTGTTTCAGTTCATTGAAATTTGCTGGCATTTATTTACGCATAGCTCTCTTACACTTCTACCACAGCATTTGTGTCAGGTTGAGATCTGGACTTTGGGCCATTGCAGCAATGTGATTCTTATAATTTCAAGTCATTCTGTTGGAGATTTGCTGCTGTGCCTGGGATCGTTATCCTGTCCTGCGTGACCCACTTTCAGCCAGCTGTTATCTGTCAGACAGATGGCCTCACATTTGACTCTAGAATACTTTGACATACAGAGAAGGTCAACTCAATGACTGCAAAGTGTCAAGGTCCTGTAGCTGCAAAACAAGCTAGAAATCATCACTCTTCCACCATCGTGCTGGAAAGTCAGTATTGTTTGTTTGTTTTTTGCCAAATGTGCCACTGTGCATTATGGCCAAATATCACAATTTTTCACCTGGTCTGTCCAAAGGGCATTATCCCAAAAGTCTCGTGGTTTGGTAAGATCCAACTTTCCAAACCTAAGTTGTGCTGTTATGTTCTTTTTTTGTTGAGAGAATAGACTTTTTCCTCGTAACACTTCATAAACTTTAAAATTTAACATGCTAACCGAGCCCTGTTGAGTCCTGGGTTTTTTGCATTGCATCTGAGCATTACACGTTTTGAGTTTGAGTTCAATTTGTTTGCACATCCACTCCCTGGAACATTGTAGCATTGTGTTAAAGCACAAATGAAAGGAAACCAGCAAACTACCAAAACATCTGCTTTTATAGAGGTGCTCACGCTTGCCGATGATCAGCAAATTAAGTACATTTGATTAGCAGCACCTGGTGGCTACTTACCCTTTTAATTACTGTGGAAGCATTAATGGCTGTTTTCTGATTCATGAAGTGTTAGGAGGTTTTTAAAAAATACCCTTATTAAAAAATCTCAAAACAGCCAATCACCTGAGGATGCTTCGTGGGGATATGTGTTACAGTTTTTATCCTCTGCACCTATAGTTTCTCCCTCTCTTTTTTTTTGTCTATCTCCGCAAACAGTATTTCTTAAAGAAAAAGTCCTGAAGTGTGAGCACACTAAAAACAAAACTATTTACACATACAAGACCAAAACTTTGTTTTTGTTCTCTCGTGTTAGGAGAGAAGCCATTCATGTGCGAAGCCTGTGGGAAAAACTTTGCATCTAAAGAATACCTGAGACACCACTCAAACATCCACACAGGCTCCAGACCATATAAGTGTGAAATTTGCGGTAGAGGCTTCGCTCAGAGGAACTCTCTCCACCAGCATTTAAAAATACATACAGGTAAAATGTAGATGTCATTTTTCATTTAATAGTTATATTACATTGAATTTATAGGTGATTTTTCATCAATCTCTTCTTCACTATCTTTTGATATTTTCTTGTTTCTTTGGTGGTTGTCAGGCGAGCGTCCGTACAGCTGTAAAGACTGTGACAAACAGTTCACTCAGCTCAACGCACTGCAGAGGCACCAGCGTATTCACACAGGAGAGAAGCCCTACATGTGCGGCCTCTGCAAACGCACATTTACGGACAAGTCCACCCTACGCAGGCACACTACGGTGAGCAATACTTCTCTTAGATAAAGTAGTTTCACCTACACGGGTACAGAGTTTGTTTAACTTGTATAGTGGCTGAGCTGAAGTTCCTGTATTTAGAAAAAAAGACACATAAGCAGATGATTTTTTTGGATTTTTTGTACTGCACTGACTGCTGCAGAAATAACATCGGATTCTTTGACCTTTAGATTCATGACTCAGATGCTCCGTGGAAGACCTACCTGGTGGTGCTGGAGGGAAACGTGGAGGAAAAGAAGCCCAGATCTCCCACTAAGATAAAGACAGAAAAAGCAGGACCAGGAGAGAATAAGAGCGCGCCCAGAAAAAGTGCTGCTACTGCTGCTGGCGATGCTCCTGATGCTGCTGGTAAAACCCACATCGACTCCATTGTGATTCCATCTGAGCCAGTCGCTGTTCCTGCTGAGTGGACCAGTCACGGAGCCATCACTCTGGTCAGCCACAGCACTATCGGCGGGATCACTGTTATCCACACTGATGTCACACCAGGGACTCAGCTCCAGCCCATCGTAGCCACTGACAATACAGGGACCAGTGTCATTTCTTTAGATGGGTCAGCCATCCCTGTTCCCTTCCCTTTACCAGTGTCCATGGCTCACTCTGTCCCCTTGTCCTGTGAAGCGCCCTCTACCTCTCTGTCTGTACCCACTCTCTCAGTTCCTGTTTCTGAGGGGTTTTTAGCATCAGTCTCACAGATCCCAGGAGTTTCTACATCATCTGTGCTGGAAGCTGCAGCTTCGCAAACTATTTTGGCTCCAGTTTCAGACTCTAAAGCCGCTTCAGATACTGAACCTCTGGACCCCAACATTCAGACTATGGTTATTGGTAAGAATGATTGTGGAAAAAATCAGCCAGTATCAAAAGTGAAGAACAAGAAAGGACTAAACTGAGACTTCAAATTAAGATGTGTGTAGGGGGTGAATGTAAATAGCTTATTTTACTGGCTTTGGGGAGTTCCAGCTGTCTCAAATCAAATCATGCTACCTTATGTGTATTCTTCGGGTTTTTCACGATTATAATTACCTGAGTTCTGGTGTTTCAGGAATAGTGTTAGCACTTTTTGTCTGGCATTTCAATATCACACAGAGGTGAAGCTAAAGTTTAATCTGACACAAATCTCAGTGAATACAAATGAACTGAAGATTGTAATCAATTACACATGTTAAAAACATGGTTTAGTATTAATAACAGAGACATGCTCTGCATGCAAAATACTACTGAGCTGTTCTGGACATTTTCAAAAATCCTTTGCAGTTGTGAAACAGTAGCAACAAACTTTTAAACATTTAATTTAATCTAACTGTGAACAAAATTACTTAAATCCTTAAAAGTCCTGGCACTTGTCTCTGTTTGAAATTGTCCCTCAGCCTCCTAGTAATCACAGCTAAGGCATCAATTTAAAAAATATGTCGCCTTCTTGTTATCACATTCACAAAATTTTCAGAAAACTTAACCTCTGACCTTGAGGTCAAGGTCACTGAGAATAAGACCAGTCTGAGATTTTTATTAGCTATACCTTCATTCACAAACTTGGTGGCCACTTGCCTGCTTGGCTGGCTGACGATATCAGCCATTTACAGCAGAGGGGTAAAAAACTATTTAACAGAACAAAACTATTTAACCTTGGATAAGAAAAACTACAGTTTAAGCTTTTTTAAATAAACAAAATGCTATCATGTACATGTGAAACTTGGTTATGATGACACACACACGACAGATGAGACCCGAGTTTGACAAATAATATTCAAGATAAGCTAACCTGCTTGAGGTAACACCAAAGGCAACACAGTATGGGATATAATGCCTTTATTAATTTCCATTTGCACAAGCATACTGATCAAATCCACAGCCCACTGTTATCCCACCTGGGAGAAGCTGGGTACACGGGGCAACTGACCCTTTAGTAAAAACTTTGGTCTGGCTAACACTAGTGAAAGTACACAACACTGAACTATACACAATGACATGCTTAGCGACTGGCCATTTGCAAGGTTTACAGTGCAGTAGTAAACCTTCAATGATACGTTTACAGCACGTTATGACTAATGATGCTCATCAGCACAGGATTACAGCCCTGGGTATAAGAAGTAAAGAGAGCTGTGTCAGTGCTTTTCATTCAACAGTACAAACTCTAAATCGCAGCTTCAAACATTCAAAGTATCATTAAGTTGACAAATCCTAACATAATCATAAACAGCAGTAATAAAATTACCTATAAATGTATAACAGTCTACACTTAGTGCATATCATTACCCTCCCTGTGGTGATAAAATGGAAGCTAAATAAGTGTTTGTAGACGTAATAAATGAATTTTGTTTTAAGATCTTTCTGTTTCCATCTCAACAACACAAGCTAAGATAATGGTACATTCTTGAAATTCATACAAAGCATGAGACACATTACATAATCTGTTTAAATATACAATAAACTAGATTTTAAAAAAAGAAAGAAGCTGTATCTGACTAGTAAACAATAACTGTACAAAACATGCAGTATTTCTTATCAATACTAACTTCAAAACAGTATACACTGCTCTGAAATCCCCCGGGACAGATTTCAAGAGAAAAAGGTATGCAGCAATCCTCTAGACAGAGGTGAGGGCGAGAGGATTTACATTCTGACCAGATTCAGACAGGCTGGAACAAAGACAGTGCTCTGAGAGAACAGCGAGTGAGCAGTGGAATATTGAAAAATCATCAGTGGACACTCCTCTCCGGACGCTATACACAGTGAGGGGAGTGTAAGGGTGTGTGTTGGTTTGTGTGTTTGAAAGCATGCGTGATGAACTTTCCCTCCGTGCTGCATTTCTACCCCGAGGTGTCTTTCATTTCAGATCCCCTTCATCGCCCTGGATGGTCTTTTTGATGCGCAGCAGGAGGGTTGTGTGCCACTGGTCCAGACGTGAGATTGAGTCAAACTCCTTTACCTGCATCAGGCAGACGGGCACACACAATAAGCATTTCCTGCTTCAAATTAGGATTCCAACTAGAACGACCTGCTTTGCATCACCAGAACTCTATCAAAAGTGGTGCATTTTCACAAACAACATCCTTTTTAGATGGTCCTATATGTAAAAGGCTCTACTCCAAAAATAACCATGGTGCCCACCTATTGGTTTGTGGATGCCTGTTTTGAAGCCTTGACTGACCATATTTGTACAAAAACGAGCGCCAGGTTATCATTTAACTTTAACAAGCTTAGAGTTAAGAGTGTCGCCTCAAGGCGCTTTATATTCTAAGGTAAAGACGGATGGACCGATCCGATATTATGTATCGGTCCGATACTGACCTAAATTACTGGATCGGATATCGGAGAGAAATAAAAAATGTGATCCGATCCATTAACTTTCACAAAATCACCTCACAAAACTTGCGACATGGCGTAACTCAGCTCTTGGCACGTCGGAGCAGTATGCGTCACGTGATTGAGCGGCTGTGGCGTGCGAGACCTGTCGGCGGTCTGGTTGAGCATTTGGAGCCTCGCTACCAAACCGGCATTTAATCTCAGAGAAAACTATCCCAGAGAAGTAAAGCAAGTGTTCATCTCTGAATGTTCTTAAAGCATTCCCACGTTAAGCTTAACAACCGATCTATGGAGCGACTGCCTCTTCTCTCTCCCTCCCTCTGCTGCTGCTACTTCAATCATGAGACTGATCAATGATCAGCTGATAGGCGTTTCTGTCACGAGTCTGTCTCTCTTGTTTGTTTATCGCCCACTTTGCGCCAGAAAAAGGAAACCAGCGGCTGAACAACAGCAGCACGTTTAAGCTTGATAAGCTGTTGTTAGAATTTATTTAATATTACTTTCTACACCAGGATCCTTTTATACGTAGCTGACGACTGGTAACTGTGCAGGGGCGGGTCTAGCAAAGTTTAGCCACAGGGGCAGGTAGGACATTAACAGGGAATATTCTGAAGAAAAATGTTGAATCTTTTTAATTATTGTAGAAAAATAATTGATTTCTGTGCATTTGTTTTACACATGCATTAAATTCGATTACATCGATTAAGCATCATGAGGCAGAGGGTGGGGGGTGGTCCTTATTTATTTTGTTGGCAACCCTATTAGGTTGTTTAATATTTTCGCTAAGTACTCTTTAAAATACCAGAATAGGAAGGATGGTGTAGGTTTAAGTTTATCAGACTGATCAGTATTGCTGAACTATGAAATATTTTGGGTGCAGTGTATATTTTGTGTAAAGGTATAACAGAATAGCTTTAGTGTTTTGTTTTTTAAAGTATGAACTTATGCAAAATGCAGCAAAATATTTAAAAAAAAACAGTTTTATTGATTATAAAATACACTATATCGGATTCATATCGGTATCGGCAGATATCCAAATTTATGATATCAGTATCGGACATTAAAAAGTGGTATCGTGCCATCTCTAGTAAAGACCCTACAATAAAACAGAAAACCCCAACAACCAAATGACCCCACTTGAGCAAGCACTTGGCGACAGTGGGAAGGAAAAACTCCCTTTTAACAGGAAGAAGTTAGCAAACTAAAACCACAGAATGTATGGATGTGCTACACAAACACAGCTACATGCTAAGTGGTGCTTGGTAACTAACTACTAGAATATCACTTACACAAACTGCACAACAAGCTGTACATTGGTCAGACAGTTGCATGGTTGAAATGTCAGCTCAGTGAGTTGAAGCCTGATGGCTTATGGCCTAGTTGGAACCCAGGTCATATAAAGCGAAGCAGCCCTTATAATGTAATATACAAGCCTTAATATTAATTTACAGGGAAGGTTATAAAAGAAGATGCCTCTATACAGTTGTCAGAAGCGTTAAAATTAGCCCAGGGACCAAAACAATTTTATACCAGGCTGTAATTATGGTTATTCCTCCAGTACAGTCATGCGTTTTAATATGGGAGTCCGTGGGGACCGACTCATTTTTGGAACCAACCTCAAGTATCTATTTCAGGATTGGCTTAATTTTTCAGCCCCAAAGGTTTACACTTGGTTTATTCAAACTTCTGGCACGAGGACGCTTTTCGCTCTGTGACTCTGAGTTAATTTTAAACTGTCTTTTATGAGTTTAGCTGTTATGGTTACAGGGCTGCACTATACACTTTGCAACACATTCACATACAAAGTCCATGGAGAATTGCCGAGTTCCAGCGTTCAGCTTCCTCGAATAAAAATTTAACCAACTAAACTACAAGTTGAAACAGTCACAAGCTGACGCCTACACTCTCCAAACGCCTTATTAAAAAAGAAGAAGAAGAGAGTTTTCAGTGTGTACAAGACTTACTGCCTCTGTGAAAGCATCGCTGTTCTGCTCCTCGTAAGCCTCAAGGAGTTTCTGTTAAAACAAAGAGATGTAGGTCACTCACAGAAACTGAATAGATTAAGGGAAGAAAGTAAGCCGCCATCCAGCTACCTTCAACAACTTGCATTCTCTGGAGTCTGAAAAAGCCGGGAACATCTCCTCATACTTCTCAACAGCGATCTACGGAGAGGCAAAGTTAAAATTCTTCCAGAATTCATCATCCCAGATCCTGAGAGTCAATCACGAAGGTGTAAACTCACCTTAGCGTTGAGCTCGTCAACGATGAAATGACAAAGAGCGGCTTTGAAGAAATACTCCTTGGCGCTGTATTTCAGCAGCGGGTTGTCCATCGTGTTGGCTCCAACCTAGATATAAATCCAAATCATTCAACATTTATCGGAAATGTCAAAACTGAGTTACGAGCCTCATGCACAAATACAAAGCAGAGCACTGTAGACACACCTGCTCGTAGATCTCAATAGCCTTCTGGTACTGCTCCAACTGAGCGCAGTAAGCTCCCACTTTCAGCAGACACTTGTTGGCAGAACTAAGGACAGTGCGTAAACAGTACACAGTGAATCCAATGCAACCTGTATAACCATGAGGGCTGTTTGAAACCAGTGTTGCACAGTTTTCAAAAAGTGCTATGCGAAATTAGTCTCGAAAACTGATTTATTGATAACGAGTGCATCCATGAAGTGAAGCCAATCCCACAGTTTTGTGCAGTTCAGCCCACCTGGATAAGATTTGTTACAGGATAGAGATTATATAACAAGCTGCTGATATTTTTTAAACTAATACTGTTCCTGCTTTAACGACTATCCTCTTTCTACTTGTGTAATGGATTGGACTATTGAGCAAAGACTTCAGTAAACAGCTATGCGAGTGTTCAATGCTTAATGCCAGTCAGCCACAACATTACAATCACAGACCGATGGAGGTGAATAACACTTGATCATGTTTTGCTTGAATGTTCATGCAAAAAACAAGTACCTTAACAATCTTGCAGCACCAGCTAGCAAGTCAGGGGGGTGAAAAATGTAGCTAAAGGGGAAGAAAAAACTGCAGTTCCGCTAGTTCTCTATTTTATTAGTATGTTGCTTTGCACTAATCAGAAGATATCTGTCTGTGTAGCACCTGCACAATGTTTAAATGGAGCTTGCTAACAAAGCTTGCTGGGACTAGCTGGTAACTTAACACACCACCCTTTTTGTCCATAAAACTAATAATGGCAGCGGCAAAAATGTAACAAACCCATAACCGATGGTCAAAGTCTCACAGCTATGTCCATTTTCTTATATAGAGTCGATGCTGCAATACCTTCTGCAGCAACCAACATCCCTTTAGTGGCTCACGATAAAACAACCGACCCATCTTCTAAACCAGGGGTGTGACACATAAAGCCCACGAGCCAGAATTGGTCTTGCAAAGACTCAAAAACTGGACATCTTTGGAAAATGTGAAGGAGGGCATAGATTTTAGACTTTTATCTGTACTTTCATAAATTTTACAGTGTTTCCAAATAATAAAGACCTCCCCCATACCCATTCATACTACAGTAATAAAGTAACAGATAAGCAATTAAAAGACAAAAAGTTTCGTTTTTTTTAGTTGAAAGATAAAAGAAAGAAACAAATAAAATATAGGCTTTTCTATTATTGTATACATTCATTTCTCACAATTGAAGCTCAAAGAGTCATGCTGACTGATTTCTTTCAAATACTACAGACACACTTCCTTATTCTGTAGAAAAACTGGGACATATTAAAAAGATTGCACTTCTTTTTCTTGCATTAAGATATTTCAGGGATTAAATGTGCAGTTAATGTACATACGATGTTTGAAATCCCTGTTCTAAACTCAGCTAGTTCTCAATCCAGCTGGACATCAATCCAAGAAGGCTTTAACCCTCAACCTGTCAGCATCCCAGCACCAGACACTAGAGAACATCTCCAGAAGCCTGTGTCCATGCCCTGATGGGTTAGAGCTGTGCTGAAGTTGTGAGGTTACTTATTTAATATTGGGCTGGTGGTTTAATGTTGTGTAGACCTTTACAGCTTCAATGAGGGTGCACACATATCTCTGAAACCTGAAATTACACTTTTTGCTTTAATGTCTGAACTCACAGCTGAAAAAAAAAAAAAAAACACAACTGACAATATCCAATATTTTATACTAGTAAAGGGAACAGTACCTGTTCGACTCTTCTCCTTTGTAGTAGTCTGCTGCTTGTTCATAATGTGCAATCGCCTTAACAGAAGACAAAGCAACAAAAAGCCCTAATATTTATATTTTCAATGTCCCTTGAAGAAAATTTGCACCATAACTAGTTTTAACAGTAGTTGGTAGTATAATCTGATTACACGACACCATTACCTTTTCAATATCAACTAGTTCAGACTCGTAGATCTCTGCAATACTGATGTGGTGTTTGGCTGCGATGGTAAATCTTCCCTGAAGGACAAAGAAAGGGGGAAAAAAATCATTACACACTGGATCTATCCAGACAGATGCCTCTCAAGTCAATGAAAGGTTCCACTGTGGGTGCTGAGAGGGGAGGTTAAGTAGCAGCCTGTGGGGCTCCATCTACAAGACATTTAGAAATCACCCTCTTTAAAGGAACATGAAGAAAAACAACAACAAAAAGGCAAATTGGAGAACAACATTCAATAAACACAACATGGGCAATGGATATGTTGACACTGGCAGAGGCAGCCTGCTGCAGCACTGATGTGTATGAAGGCCTTCGGTTATCCAGGTGATGGGACTTCTAGTACAGTCTTGGAAAAAATAAAATTACAAGTCACAATCAGACACTATAAAAATCTTACCATGTCTGTGTATATATCGATGGCAGCATTTAAACACTTGATTGCCTCTTTTAGCAGCATTAAGGGAAGAGGAGGGAACAGTTAGACATCATGTAAGCTTTCTCACACTTTCTCTTGCACAGCATCGTGTTTCACATCGGTATACACAGGATGTTCTTTCAGCAGGGTGAAATGGAGTGAGTCATACAATTATCTAACACGCTTTCATAAAAGAGGTTTCTTACCTCTTACTTATAAAGGTAAAATATAAAAATACTGGTAAACACAACTGAGATATCAATTTTAAAATCCTATGTCACCTTGTTCTCAGGTTATCACATTCACAAGATTTTCAGAAAACTTGATCTCTGAACTTGACCTCGAGCTCAAGGTCACCGGGATTCAAACTTGTCCAGGGTTTTTAGGAGATGCAGCTACGGTATGAATTTGAAGCTCAAGGTGACGACAGTACCCCACATCAACAAAGAGAGTGACATCAGCCACAGGTAAATACCATGCAGCTCAAAGAAACACTCTTACACAACACGATGAACAAGCTGTTTGACATGCCAACATCAAAGTCACAGTAGACTGAGAGTGAAACCTATGGAAGCTTGTTTCCACTACTGACAGAAGAAACTGCAGGCTATTTTCTCAAACTTTTGAGTTAGTAAGATTAAATTTCAAGTTAGCTCTGCCAATCAAGAAGCTCCGTGAATGACACCTTTTCCTTGTTACTTGGAAACAGATGGCAGATGGTACAGACACACGCACACGCAAAATTGGACAGTGGTAGCATCAGTGCGCTACCAGTGTACATTAAACATGAACATATTGCAGTTGTGCTGAAAACAATGCCAGACGATTCAGCTAGCAACACAAAAACTTCATTTGTAATTCATTCGGCTTTCATGAAGCACCTTCACAGAGCTTCCTGATTGACAGCGCCAACTTAAATATTTAAGTTATTTTCTCAAAAATTTGACTTATAACTCAAACAATTGTGATACGTAACCTGAAATTATTTATTTATTTTTTTGTGGAACAAAGCTTCCATAGAAACCTCGTAGCCTAAAGCTCAGTCTAATGCATGATCAACAATCCAGGCGAAAAAAAGATGATTTTGCTCATGTGAATGTAGCATTCTCAGTGAGAGGAATATTTCATCACCCACTGAAAAAGCCATTTGGATGAGTGATTACTGAAAATGCTGCATCCAGATTAGCAGAATCTGCTTTCTGAGCTGCACAATCAACACTTCATTCATTTATACAGTTGGAATATAAAGAGTTATTACATGTGATTAGCAGCCTGGTCTTACCATTAGGGTCAGACTTCTTGTAAGCATTTCCAGCATCAATGAAACTGGTGGCACAGTCGTGTTTGTTCTGCAGCTGCAAATGGAGACGTGCGGCCTTGCAAAATGCATTTCCAGCACCTGGAGACGAGTGAGATGCCAAACTGTTACACACACACACTGCACACTTTGGATTTAGCTGACACTCTTAATTATGCGCATAACTTGAACCCAATTTAAGTGTGGCACTTTCACAAACTTTGCAGTTACAGTGCCAAAAAAACCCCAAAAAACCTTGCACCAAGAGAACAGCTACAGCGAGTGGAAATTTTTAAGGTGTGGATGTCATAAGTAATAATCAGTTCATCGCACCGCTCCAGTTCTTGGCCATCTTGAACATGTTGGCTGCTCTGCAGTACATCTCACATGCCTCTTCCACTTTGTGATGTCCCCTAAAACATACATTTATATGAGGGGAAAAAACAAGAACACAGTTTTGAATTCAGTGCAAATGTTCATTGCATTTAGTTTATGAAAAGGACGATCATGCTGAGCTATATGTAAAGACACATTATCGTTAGATTTTCCACTAAGATGCAATGGTTGGCTTGTCCTAAATAAATCTTCTACACAGGCACTATAGAGTTCAATTCCTCTTGACAGCCAGCAGACCCCTGGGAGCTCCCTGTAGTCGTAATCATACTCTGGCCATTCAATCATGGCAGAGGATTACATCATTGCCTGGCCGGCAACAGAATTACCAATATGAAGCCTGGCAATGGTTATCCTGGATAAGAACTGCAGAGTAGTAACATCTGGGGCTCATCTGTGCAGAGGTTTAGAGAAAAAAAACCCACTGAGTCACACAGAGCTATCGCTAAAGGCTTTTTGCATTAAGAGTCTAAACAAACAATATTTTTATTCATTATCAGATAAAATATACACACACAAAAAAAGATGGTATGCGTTTGCAAGATTTAAATAAGGTAATGCTGATCTCTTCTGGGGTCACTGACAGTTGCAAAAGATTTGGATAGAGCTTCTGTAATGACAACCATTGGGAAAGCAAGACGCATGAATACAGGTACAGATATAAAAGAGAAACGTTTATTTGGTTAGAACTGGTCAGATAAACCAGAGGGTGTGAGTTAGGAGCTTCCTAATCAAAATACACTTCACCCTTCCTCCAAGCGTCCTCCATATTTTATGTATAGCATGAATCTAATGACAGCATCTGCCATTGCTATAGTTATGGGGATTAACGAGGGTGTTGGTCACAGCTGAAGGCAACCATTAACTGTAGTTAATGCAATAAATTCACTCCTCTGCGGATTACATCAGGATTAGATGATGTGCTGCTGCTGCTGGTTTAACGCTGATTACGTTGTTTTCCATTTTTTAAGTCCTTTTTATTTTGGGGGGTATTTAATTAAGAAACATGATCCAGGACTTGCCATTAAACTGATTTAATAGAAATAAACAGTTCAATGACATTAATGAACTTACCAGTACGCTGTATGTGTAAGCTGACATGACAGGCAGTATTAAACAAAGGAAAGACTTACAGTTATAGTAAATAAAGTAGATATTTTAAGCTTGCTAAAACAGTCTGCTGCGTAGCCTGAAGGCCAGCGCTAAGTCTGGCAGGAGGTCGTGATCTGCTGGCTTGTTTACAAACCTAAACAGCTAAGTTAGCTAACTGCCTCGCAGGGACGAGTGCACTGCATGTCATCTTCCTCTACGTCGACATTCAGCTAAACTCGTACAACATTTAGCCTGTTCACATACGGACACCACAGCTAGCTAACTGAATGCAAGTGTGAATGGAAACAGGCTCCGTGCCAACTTTGCCGCTGACACTAAACGCTTGCTAGCTGTTGTTCTTTGGTGCAGTGCTGTCTTACCCTCCAAACATCCCTCCCAAAAAAGAACCAGACGACTTGACTTTTTTGTCAGCGTCGGCCATAAGCTGAATAGCTTCCTTCTCTTTCCCAGAGTTGTCCATTTCTTGTCTGTAGTTGGGGGAGGAAAAAAAGCTAACAGTTAGGCAGAAAACACCCGCAGAGGATTCAAGTGTGTACAGTAAGGATTACAGTCGATGGGGTTTATTTAGCGTAGGCGTGCACAGCTAGTGGCTTAGGTGAGTGCCGTGGCATCACGGGAGTTGGAGTGCTTACGCCCCAAACTCAGCAAGAGCCGAGGCAAAAAAGAACTACAACTCCCAGCCAGATAGGAGCAATTCTCTTATGTCCGTGTTACGTAATATCGTGTGCCAAATTACAAAATAAATGTTGAACATTCGGCTTATTTTCCTTAATTATTTTTTTCTGCAGCAATTATTTTTAAAACATATAGTTTAATAATAAATAAAATATTTTTGTCTGAATTTAGAAACACAACAATTAGTGTCCTTTGCGTTTCTGTACAGCAGAGGGCGCTAAAGCAGTGCAACTGCCTCTCGGTTAATTATACTATAAACATTTTGACTTTCCTATTCATTTTGCTAAATGAAGCTCAAACAACTTTTTGTTGCTGATGTTATTTTGACAAAACTTCAAATTGCTTACATTATACTGTGCGTGTGCAGTTCTGTCCTTTTTTAACTAAATTAAAGTGTAGAGGGAAACGTGCATTTTGAAAATCTAATTCATTTTATGGGTTCAGCAAAACAATGCCATTGGGTACAATTAGACCTTGACTCAATTTTCCTGGTGAATTGGAAATTCTCAATAAGGGCTTAATATCAAACTGACGTAACATGTGACCGTACATAGCGCCCTAGCTCAGCTGCTCTAACATTTATAAACTTTTAAGATTTCTAAAAGGTATTTGAGAAAGACACTATTGTGATCATCTGAAGTGTGGTGTTTGGAGGCAGGACTTTCAGCTGTTGGAACTCTGCAAACTCCTTTGCTTTATGTACTCTATTTTCAAGGATATTTGCATGTTTCCATAAATTGCTGCCCCTATTTCCTGTTTCCTTAGCAAAATATAAAGCAATGAGGCTCTATCAAGGTATAAGCAGAGTGCTGTAGGCTATATATGTGGACCAAAGTCTGCATACAGCAGCAACTTGTATGTCAAGCAAGAGTGGGAAAACAGCTGGTGCTCTCATATTTCAAATACTTAGAAGAGCAGAAGTCAGTGTGGTAAACACTGTGTGCTGTCCCTATATTATCTGGATATGTCTGACTCTCATTAAGTATAAAAGTTGTATATTAGATATTGTTTTCTTTCAGAAAATCAAAAATATTATTAGTTAAATTGCTAATATGTTGTCTTTATATTTTATGGTAAAATGGTAAATGGCCTGTATTTATATAGCGCTTTACTAGTCCCTAAGGACCCCAAAGCGCTTATATTACAGAATAACACTTTAAGCTGTAATCTGATGTAAGGGAATTTCTATTTCTAGAGCCTGAAAAATGCTGACATACCACAGACATACGGCATATCATCTGCAAAGTGTTTTGTCCCGGGTATGATGAAAAAACGGTCTTTTTTTTTCTGAAAGATTATAGTGTCATTGCACAGTTTGTCCAGCAGAGTGCGCTCCAGCTCTTTTGTTTACAATTCTCTGCACCATTTGCAACATAATGATGATAAGGAAGGACTTTAAGGACATGGGTGGTGTCCTTAAAGCACAAGAGAATAGAAACAACTTTATTGTTTGTCACAAAGCAGCGGATAGAAAAGTCATCTGTGACAACGCTCTAAATAGAAAAAAGTAACACCAACACTGATAAAGGGCATCAGAGTCAAACATCAGTCTGTGATGATACAAAGATATAACATAATTTAAAAAACTTTTATTTAAAATATTTAAAGCTGAGGGATAAATGATCCTCTGTTGACCTTTGTCTTAGCCAAGGGGACTCGATTATGCCAGCCTGATAGTAACAGCACTGATGGAGATGGTGCAAGGGGGTTCTGTGTGGTCACAATGGCCTTCCTAGTAAGTGAGCCAATACCACTCACTCAGACAGTGGTGTTTGAACAGAACCTGTTATCTCACCAGCCTGTTTGGTAATCCGAGAGAGTGTTGTGTATAACAGTGAGGCTGTACCAGGATGAAATCAGAGTCAGTGACAGGCTTCTAAACCAGCCTTGCTGACATAAAATCTGCTGAGTATCCGCAGTATTTATGGTCCTCGTTGAGTCTTCTTGTGCAGAGAGGTCTGGAGAGTCCAGGCTACATTGGTGGAAAGTTGGCAAACAGTGAACGTATCAGTATGTCTTGAACTTATCTCCATATAAAGAGTATCTCCCTGGAAATGGCATTTGTCATGACCTCGTATGAGTCTGTTTACTTTGACCTTTTAATGTAAGTTACTAAGAACAGCTCTCTTATCTGCATTTAATGTTTGTTTTACTAGTCTGGCTGCATCTGTAACAAGCAACCTGATAAATGAAACTAATCTAAAAAGCAGAAGCAATAAAGACATTACTACATGATTAAATTTAGTTTTTGCGTCAAGAAAAAATTCATGCATTTTGCAATGGTTTATGGGTTTTCCAATATTGTAAAAGGTACTCGTTGTACTACGTTCATAATTTTAAACCAGTTTCTAATAATGCAAAATGGCTTAAATGAGAAAATACATTAAAAGCCATGTTTACAGTCAAGATATAGATAGACAAGATACGGTAACAGTAAAGCTGCTACAGAACAGTTACTGATTAATTTTGATATTGAACAGTTCAGGTCACTGGTTTGTTGACGTTTGCTGACTCATCTTCTACAGTAGAAACTTTCAAGGGAAAACCAGTGAAGGGTAATTACACACTGGCTACACCTGGCTGAGCAGTTCAACTACAGATTACAGCTTTGTAACAGTGACTCAGTCATATTGCCGTGCAGCTTTGGTACAACGAAAATGCAGATCCATTAAAATCAAAAGATCAAATGGAAATTCTTAGTTAGGCTGTGACTATTATGAAAATGTGAAACGTTAAGTTTCTTGGAAAAACAAAAGTCAAAGATAATATTCATCTGTTGTTTTTTTTATTTATACTGAACTGGTAGTTATATTACACCTTAGACACTTTCAGTCTTCCAGTTGTTCAGTTGTACAGATACAGGCAACAATCATCAGTCTTTGTGGTTAAAAATTGTGCGATAACACAGATTTCCAGACTTCTAAAAAGGATAATATCCACCAGAAATGAGTCTGCCACCCAAAAACCATCATTGGTGTTGTGAATTCCAATAATATATACACAGTATGGAAGTGTATGCATCTCAACTCAAGTCTATTCTAATTGATGGTGAGTGAGGTATTGGTAATGTTCAAATAAAAAGGCAAACATAAGCATTATTCCCCTTTAAGGCTGTGGTATAAATGTGCACTGCAAATAAAAACAGTTTCCCGTTTTCCCTCAAATCAAGTACAAAGGAGAAAAAAAAAAGTAATCAGTACATCCAGTGTGCTGTGTCTAAGTTAAAATAATGGCTACTTATTACCAAGTCAATAAACAGGAGTTTGATCCTCTTTATGATGCCTTCAGAGTAGTTTGGAAACCTCTAAACATCATCAAATTGGAACATTTTTTGTGCGCAGTGAACTTGTAGTATGCAAAACCAACCCAGCAACTGACTATTTGTGGAAAAAAAACTTCCAAATTATTACTTATTGATATTTAGGATCAATAAATCATGGCTACACGCACATAAAAATAACATACCCCTGCACCACATCGCATGCATTTGTGTTACACCTTCACACCTGTAATATATAGAAATGTTTTCATTTTGAGCACGTAGACCGACAGAACAGATGTAACATTGGCTTAATAAATATCCACTCATGAACAATTTGTCAGCTTAACCTCTTTTCCAGCATGATGAAAACCTCTGTGCAGACTGCTCTTACACAAACAGGCCGGTGTGTGTCAGGGAAAAACGAAAAGCATTTGAGGCTGCTTTCGCCTTTTGGCTAAACATACACGTGTTCGACAGAAAGTAAATAATAAAACTTCACTGAAGCTAAACGACAGTTTGCAAAAACCTGCTAACGACTGGAGTGGAGTGAAGATGGTCTGAGTGGTTTTAGTGATATAACCGTACGAAGGAGGGAACCTTCTAGAGTCACCTATTTCTACCTTGGTCCTCTTGAGTGCATCTGTGTAGCAACAGTACAGAGAAAGGTAGAGCTTTATGGATATTTATGAGGAGCTGAGACCAGAGTCTGACTCGCCATTTCCACCACGGTTCTTTGAGGCAATGCATGGTGCCAGGGAGCAGGGGATGGAGTAGCAGGAACAAGATGAGCTCTTTAGGGTCTCCTCTGTAATAACCTCCTGCAGGGAGTGTTGTTCCTCTATCTGGAAGATGTTTGGCTGTTCTATTGAGTCCTCACCAATACTAGTTGTGGGGGGAAAAAAGAAAAAGAAAAGACATGCTAGCAGTTAGATCAGTGACAGTATCGAGTACACAAGTATGCTGGTACAATGGCACCAACTCAATCAATGGCACAGAACAAATCACAGACAAAAGTACTAACAAAACTTTAGTTTATCTATTCCTCACATAAGTTCAATAACAATCTCCACCAAGCAACGGAATATACTTCTGTTCTGCTCTAAACCATCAAGAAGAGTCATAATTTTACAGATATTCACATTCATTTTTTCCATGCACCCACATTAATACAATCAGCAGGATTTGTTGCATTCATTTGGGTCAGGGAAATGATTGCACTGGTGACCATTCTGCAAGCGAGGAGCTGCCTTTTTCTGCAGACGTTTTAGATCCCATCCATTCTTTGAAGACCCCAGTTTTTGTTTTTGAACCTGCTGGGTATGTTACATATCCAGTGGCTTATAAGGCATTCCTTCCAATATGAAGTAGATGTTTTTGTGAATGGGCAATACATAAATTAAAAACTGGATGGCTCACTTTCTGAACCAAAGCAGATTAGGTTGAGTACAAACAAAAGCATCTATGATCCCTTTTGTAGGACACAATCATTATCGGCATGTCTGTGTAAGTATGTGCACTCAAAGGAAGTCAGATATGAGACTCCTATAACAATGAAAACATCAAATATTGAGCGATGTAAGTCTAACATCCTTTCATGAAACAGGCTGTTAAATAGGTTCACAAAATAAAGACAGAGGGTCCAGTGCAATCAGCCCTTTTGTACATACAGAGTTGTAGTAAAAGCAGATAATCCACAAGCCCCATAAGTGCAAAAAACAAAAAAAACAAAAAAAAAGAACACATTTGTGAAGAATAATGCTGTTATACCCAACAAAATACCTTTGTGAGCCATCTAAAACTACACAGTGAGTATGCATGCTTTAATAGGTGGCTTGGTGTTATGCAACATTCATATTTTAGTACTACGCGAATAAGATTAAAACTAGCTGTTAAAGTAGTTCATACACAAGCCAACGTCTCCAGAGGCGCCGTCTCATGCACCAAACAAGCCATTTGCTCTTTCTGCCTTCTTTGTTTAAAAGTTCAACATCACTGTGTACAGTTTAAAATGAAGCATGTAATAAGGAGGCCTTTCAAAGCATACCCAAACAATACAGGCATTATTAAAAAGGAAGTGAAGCCGCTTTCAGCGAACGAAACTAGGAAATGATGAACATGGCAGTTGACCAATCAAAACAACTGATTATTACAATTACGTTTAGAAAAATGCAAAGTGTTAACAAGACCACTGCTACTCAAACATCAAGTGGATTATGGAAGGAAAAGATGATAAGTCAACCGTCTTGCATCATTGTCAAGAACATCCTTTTGTTCTTTCAGCTTTTAATGAGTGAGATTCATTCAAGCTGTATTTTTAAAGGGGCAGGGAACCAAAAAACAAGCCAAGGAGTGTTCAGAGGAAAAATAAGTAAAAACACAGCCAGAAACCAGAGAGACATTACGGGAATCTGGAGAACTTGAGTCAAAATATGGAACCAAGCTTTCAGAAATTCTGTAAGAAAGAGGGACAGTTATAACAACAAGAACTACCTGGAGAGGTCAACTGGTTTGTGATGGGTTAAAACAGTTGTTAAAACACAAACTAGAGTGTGAGCGGCTGTTGTCTTTTCTGCAGGGGTCTGCAGAAATCTGGGGGAAAGTGCTAACGGGAATGTAGAGTCACTGTCATTGTACAGTCAGACATGGAACTGAAACTGATAACAGACAGGCTCTGCTGACCACGCAGCTTTGCGAAAGACCAGAGAAAACCCTGTCACCCTGCCTACAGCTCCAGCCAAGCTTTATGTAACAGCACTGGCACATCGTGTGCATTCATTTTACACTCACAAATTAGTCAATAAATACTCGAAGCTTTCGTGTCAAAAGCTACGCCAGTACCAAATAATTAAAATGTGTCCCAGCACTGAATTATATAACTCTGTAAACCTGAAAAAGAAGCTGGAAAACAGCTCAGTATTGTACTCCGTGATAAGAAAAGGATCTTGGAATGCAATAATCCCTGATAAACCTGAAAGGCCTGTGAATACCCTGCAGTCTCAGCCAGAGCAGAAACACAACAGAGTGTGGAGTACAAAGTGTTATTTAACAAACAGGTGTTTCAGATACTTTGTGTATACTTTACGATATTATCAGTGTTGGTTTCTTTACTGTAGAAGTTAGTAGCTCATTTAGTGAGTTACAACCCTCTATACCAAAGCACAGATAGCATATTTGTAGAGTGGATAAAATAATGATTTTGTTCCTTTCTAGATGATGATTAAAAGGAGCTTCCACTTTCAAGTGATCTGCACATTAACCAACTAGTATGAAATAAACATTGTACTAGATGTAAATTGTGCTGCCACTGCCATCTTGAATCTATACTGCCTAGACTGTGACAATGTTAATGATATTAGTAGGTGGCAGGTGTAGATAACATACACAGCATGTACCAAAACAGCTCTATATGCAAACTCAGACTCTGCAATACAAGCCACGTGTATTTCTGTGCGAACATACAGATATATAACATATCTGTTAATCATTTATGTGCAGAGCACTGCCAAATGAGTCAGCCCCGAAACAACACAACAGTAACATAATGTCCCTGAAACTTAATAAAACGGAAAGCAAAATGAAAGGAATTCACTGTTCTCCTATTAGAGGACAATTGGACCGAGGAAAAACTGTGACTGGGCTGAAATGTAAAGCAAGCCTAACAATGTGAATCCTATAAGTCTGACAAGTAACATAATCACAAGCTCCAAGAGAACATAATGGCAACAAAGTGAGCAGCCCACAGGCCTGGAAATTCACACAACACCAAGTGTGATTACCAACAGTTAAAATAACTAATTTGGTTTTATCGGGTTTCAGAAACTCTGCTTGGAAAACTCACAAAAAACAGAAAGAAAAACAAAAACACACCCAAACACAAGATTTTGTTTATGTCACTTGTACTTTTGCCCAGTAAGATTACAGTTGTGTAGGTTCTCATCTCAAATTACATAACCGAGTAGTGCAAATATAGCAGTGTGCAATAATTAACAGGAGAATATACTGACCTCAGTACAGGCCAACTAAATAGGAGACAAGTCCTTCCTTATTGCTCCTTACCTTGAACCTTGAACTAGTCTATGCAACAATAAATTAACGTGGCAACCACAGATAAGCAAGGTTACTGAACCTACCTGTCATAGATGAGCCCGTCGATTCCCTGCTGTCTCAGCTTCCTTCTGGTTTCGTGATCATTGTTGTCATCCCCCCAGCTGAACACTACTAGGCCTTTGGACTGGGCATCCCCGATGTAGGTAAGGTGCTTTAACAGCTCTTCTGTGTGGGCGCTGATTCCCTGGAAAATGACAGTCATATATAGATTAGATTAAATGCGGTCCATCCTAAAAATAAATTAATAAATACCTTCTTACATAAAGCGGAGAGGATGCATTACTAAAGTATTCTCAGCCTTTCGGACTGAAACATTCAAGATGACTGACTATACACAACATATTCAGTAGCAGTAGTACAAAGAAAACATTACACATGTAGTATTTTTCAAATGCTACAGTGCCAATATAATCTTTATTGGAAAGAAAATATGGCTAAATTCCAAAAACTGAAAAACCTGAAGACTAATCATTGTAGTAAAGCACGCGGTTCTATCTCACCAGAATATTTTCACTCTGGGCGAAGCTCATGGCAATTTTAGTGGACTGGCACCGGATGTCCATCAGCTCAGGATACTTGTCTGAAATTCCCTGAGTGAGGAAGAGGATGGGGTACTTGTTCTGCTTATGACGCACCCTGAAGGACAAACACAAACAGATATCACAAACTGCTGGACAGCACCTATTAATGACTAAATCCTGGAAGGGCAACATCTGTTCATGGGTTAAATCTAATAAGAGAATAGGACTCTATCAAGTAGCTAAACATCCAGAGCCATGCTTTACTATGAGACTGAACTACCTAAAGATGCCCTAACAAAGAGATTTTTCAGCAACAACTTATTTAAAGCAACTCTTGTAAAAATACAGTCTGAAGAATTTAAAAAAAAATAATTTCTTCCAACTGAATATACACTTTATCCATCCACATATAAGCGTTTAGCGTTTGTGTATACCACGCAGTTTATCTCAAGAGTGTTAACATGTGGCCCCGTTAATCCTTTTGCACTCACATTGTGCAGATGTCCGGGTCAAAACAGGAGAACACGATGCGTCTTTTTCCACCTTTCTGCAGAACATCTGTCAGGACGATGTCCAAAAAGGTGTTCATGTTGAAGTAAGATGATAAGTTTCCGTCCCATGACCCATCCTGTCAATACAAAGCATCACCAACAACATCAGGTTATTTTGATAATGACGGTTTTAAACGTTTGACTTTACTTCTGAATATTAACCTTCATCTGGCAGATCCACTTGAGCTCGATATTGAAGCCGACGTTTTCAGGAACAGCTTGGAAGATCTGTAGAGACGTACAGAGCAAAATCCTTTATTTCACTGTCACATAAAGATCAGACCAAGAGGAAGAGAAGCAGATGGTTCAATCAAATTATGTCATTTACCTGTGAGAGCGAAGGGAATGGCTGATGCTCATCAATTTCATCTTCATCATCCAGCAGATCTGAGGAAACGAAAACAGATTACTCTACATTGTACGAGTTATCCTCAACATTCAACATATCTTTGCAAGATGTGATGTGTACAAAACAAGCTTGGATAAACAAACTGCATGCTGGTCTCCTCATCCACAGTGTACAAGACAAATTATTGCTTAAATAACAAAGCTTATGTAAACACCTCATGCAACAAAACAAGATCTCTATAAACATGACAATATCATTTGATAATCAAGCCATTTTACTCTTTGAACCAAGGTCTTAGCATGATCATGTGAGTATTGAAAGAGTAACTAAATAAATAAATAAATGCACACCTTTGTGATCGTTTACTTTCATTGCAGTGACATGAGCCAGCTGTGAAAAAACAAAACAAATAAACAAACCAAAAATAAATAAACTAATTAAAAACACCCCCGCCCCCCCAAAAAAAACCAAACAAAAACAAAACAAAAACTTTTTTCATTAACAAGTTTCACAGTTTTAAAGAAACTGATCAGAGTATAAAATGTAATCAATTCCACCAAAATTCGAGCTGGTAGATTTTTTTCTTGCAGTCTTGCTAAATGATTGTTAGGTAACAATTTGACCTCTGCATCAGTGCAGGGGACCATGATGTTTCTTGTATGATCAATAAAGCAATCAATAGGACATTTTTTTTTAAAACTCGCTCTTTCCCCCCATTACTGCTTTAGGCAAACAGGTGGGTAACATGTAGTTTTGGTTCCAATGTGATACTATGAATATCTATTCACATCACCAAAGGAGCTTTTCACTATGATCCACTCTACTGAGCATTTGATTTTATTCTGGTGTTGACAACAGAAGCAGAGGAAAGGCATCCATCATTCAATATCTGTAAGAAGTTTTGCAATGCTATCAGACTTTTTTTTTTTTTTTTTGTTTTACAGCTGTTGCAACTGTTAGGAAAGGTATGGTTTGGAGACCTTTTACCTTTTTGTGCAGAGGTATAGCTCAGGAATTATAGGTCAAGCTGGCTGATTGATGACAATCCTAAACTGACACAACCATGACAGACAGATTTAACTTGAACAGCATTATTACCTTCAAAAGCTGCAGCTGGTCATATGTCAGGTCTTTGACTGGCACCTCAATGAGTTCCAGGTTCTTGTCATTTTTCTGTTGAGTGTGAGACAAAATATTAGCACGACATAGGACTCCTTATAGAAAAACTGATCATGTGGTGCTACTATGAATTTCTCTCATTGGCTCTGAGGAGCCAATTACAATCATAGTTTACCTTCTTAGTGGCTATGCAGCAAGTCAGGTCATGGTATACAATAGGAACAGCATCTTTGGAGAGGTGAACATCGAACTCTACAAAGGCTACGCCCTATGAATACAGAAAGAAAACAAATTTAGTAGATGCAATAGCAGGGCAGTAGTACTGACTCATGCAATAATCTTCTTGGTGACTTACATGCTTAGCAGCACTTTTAAATGAGGCTATTGTGTTTTCTCGGACTCTGTGGTGCCTGTTAAACACAAAATAACCACAAGATCACATAAAATGTTGCATGATGGATGTCAATGGTTATATTATCATATCAAAATGTGTGATGAACCATATCTTGAAAACAATCTGAATCTTATCTGAAGACAAACACAGAGCAGCAAATGTTTAATTTTAAGTTGGGTTGTAGGCAAAGATCATCACTCACTTGGCTGCATGGGTGCTGCCTGCTCCCCTGTGACCCACATCCAAAGTACCTCTCTTTTTCCAGTACTTGGTGTATGAAGAGCTCATGTCACACTGCAGTCCCCGAATGGGTCGGATTACCAGGTAATCCACTAAAATGAATTAATAAGTTAACATGTTTGTACATTCACAGTATGCATAAATACTGGCAAACATGTAAAAGGAAACTCAAGCTGGTCATGAATGTATGGAGATTGTATCTCATTTTCTCATAAATAAATATTTGAGAAAAAAAGAAACCTTACCTCTTACTTTTCCAATGGTCTGCCTGGAATTTCGTCCCATTATGGGAAGAGTAACTACTCCAATATCATTGCCACTCTCCAAAAATGAAGAAGAGAGGAGGCAGGCAGTGCCCACATATCCTGGATGGATGTCCCCCTGGACTACATGCTCACTCAGATCCTCCTGTTAACAGAGACACTGGATTACTACAACACAACTCAATTTACCTAAATAAATACCAGCTGTGCTGATTTACTTTCCTTTCACCATCAATTGCCAGATGTACAGAATTATTAGAGACAGTGATCCCAGGAGGATTACCTCAAAGAACTCAAATGTGAGCTCAAGGTTATCTGGGTCCATGGTGTGAATACTGTACTCAGTCCACTGGGAAGGCTCCAGAGCATAGCCACACTCAGGCTGAGAGTGGCGTGACTTATAGCCATTGGCACTAATCATACTGATTTCCAGAGTGCTGGTCATCTTGTGCCAAGATGAAGGACTGAGCTCGTTTTCTTCCTCATCGTCTTCCTCTTCCTCAACGCCCTCTAATGTCAACTTGATCCTGCATAAACAGGTACAACAGTTCAGCTAAAACCACATTCAAACACATACTGTAAAGACATTTTGCATCAAATGATTAAGCTTATAATTTCACCTGTCGTTTATAGATACTTATGCAGGACTTCTTTAACTCAGGTGAAAGATCGATCAGGTAACGACTGCACATTAACGATCTGTGCTGTGATGCTTTCTGTAGCTGGTTTACAATTTAGCCTCTGTGTAATCAATACCTGAAGCGAGACTTCTTGAATTTCTTCTTAGTGATGGACACTGGAGCCTTCTTAGAATGGTGCAGACGTAAGCGAATTTCTGTCTGACATGTCAGCCACCCAGAGTCAACACAGTTTATCCCATCTGCAGAAAGAGAAGACACAGACAGGAAGCATGTGATCAGACTTCACATCCACTCTGTGTCTCATGAATGCTGACCACAGAACTGGTGATGGCTATATGTTAAGAAAGGAACTATAATGTCATTAAAAATCTATGCCACACAACAAAGTGCAGTTATTGTACTTTGTTTTTGTGTGCTTTTTTGCATTTTTAATTCCAACTTACTGTGAAATCCAAACTGTCCATCATCAATATTCTGGTGTGTTGCTGCAGTAAAAGATAAGAGAATTAGAAATGGGACAAAAGGATCTTGTGGAGACAAAAGTTGAAGTCAGATCAAATCAGAGCATTTGAGAATTTTCCAAACTGATCTGGAATAAATATAGTATTTTAAATCTTAGTTTAACTGTTGCTTAGAATAAACCAGATTCCAAGTTTTGGCCTACATTGGTTTGCTCTGAATTTGACTTGTCTCAACATCAGAAGAATCGACTTAGCAATCAAATCCATTTTTCCCAGAACAATATTTAACTACAACACTTAGTATAAGCAAAGCATTGATATTACTTTAGTGCGAAGTTTATAAAGCAGAAATCAAAGAAAGCAGTACTTCTAACAAATTCCTACTGCAGTAGGAAATGCTTTTTTAAAGGACTAAAATAGCACACAAAAATAAGAATAGGGTGATAAGGTGTGGTCAAAAAAGGAAATCAGTAGGGTGTGTAAGCAGCATTTCAAGCTCATTTTGAATGAGGTTTGTTTTTTAAACAACACAAAAGCTTGTTAACAAAGAGAGCTTTACAATAGCAGATCATAATATCAGCTGCTCTGCAGTGTCTCCTCCTTGGCTCAGGATTATCGTACATCTTTTTCGCCAAATAGCTCCCCAAAGCATACGCACAGCATCAAAAAGGCAAAAAGCTCCAGGCAGACAAGGTTTAAAGAGGAAACACTGCAGCCAGGTGGAAATGCCAATTCAGGCATGAGTGTTATCCAAAACAACAAAACCCTCAGTAGGATAAGCCTGAACAGACTCTACACTGGTGTTTACAGGTAACTGTTAGAATAGGGAATGGGGGGTTTAAAGGGGGGTTGAGTATGACACACTTAATCAATCCCAACCCAACCAAACCTTGCACCGTTTTCTGTTGGTCTATACCTGTGGGGCTCATCGTGCGGGGGCGATGATGGGTCTCCCACATATTGACTATCACTTGACAGGGACCACCTGCACTCTGCAATTCCAATGTTTGGTACAATGTTAGGGTTTTCAAATCAGACACATTAACCTACTTTTCAGTCTGGTCTCAAAGCTGTCTTTGGACCAGACCGTGAGAAAGGAATTAGAGCCAGCATAGTCACCGATCCCCAGAAAGGGCAGTCAGCCACCATGGATTGAAATCTGAAAAGTGGATTTGTTAGTGACGTTTAAAAAAAAAAAAAAAAAAAAAAAAAAACATTTCTTTGTTTATGTTATCTTCTTTTAACTAAGTAATAGTCACAACAGCAACAACATGTATATACCAATACATTTTTAGAATTTAGACTAATGTATTATACTACCCAATTTAAAAAATCATAGATAACAATGTAAAGCCAAGACTGTTGAGTATTCTTAAAAGAAACCAGCTATTTTTTTTTTTTTTTTTTTTTTTTCAAACAAGAAACACTTGGCAAAAGAGGAAGAGGAAAAACCTCCCTAGAAGACTCAGTGGCTGTCAGTTCACCACCTAGTTAAAGACATCTTGTCATTTATTTAAAATCTTCTTTTTTTTTTGCCTGTTAGGACTTTTTAAACACAATAATATTAGGAACTTGAGTTGAAGTGAGATAAAAAAAACAAAAACAAAGAAACAAAAAAAACATACTTCATAAAATGGGGAGCTGTTCTTAAATTAAACCAGTAAGGCATCAAGTGTGAGCTTGCAGAGATTTTTCTGTAATCTACATAGCATCTTGTCGAAACACAGTACAATCACATTATGAAATCAGGTTAAGTCATCCTCACACAAAGAGCGCTCCACCTGCTTTAGAAAAAGCATAAAAACAGACCCTAAGTTTAGACTAAACAAAGTCAACAGGAACTGTAGCAAAGCATACACAGTGGGGGGTTTTTCCTTCCAAGAAATTTTGATCTCTGCTCTCTCAGTTTGTTTTCTATGCCTATTTTCACACATGAGGCTTAGAGGCGCAATGAAGGCCCACTGCTATATTAGAGGAGGCCACCTGGGCAGTTTGTCTGTGGCTGGCCAACACTGACAGATGTTTCTGAGAAGGTAAACACAGAGGTACAGGCAGTAACACACAGCGTTCGTGTAGATACCATCTTAAACCAGGGCAACTGATATGCTTTCTAATATTTATTCTCACAAATTGGTATAAACTGTTGAGGTTTACAATGACTTTTGCTATATGGAAGAATTTCAGGGATTTTTTTCTCTTTTTTCCTGCTGATGAGCTGAAAATGACATCAATAGAAAAAATACTAAGGCTCAAAGAATCACACACACCACAATAACCCACAAACCTTGCTTCAAAACAAACAATAGCTAGTCTAGTCTATTCAGTGGATCTTTTATGACTACAGGGGAATTAATCTTTCATGTGGGGGACAATAAAATAATGAAAAGCGGCTCACCTTGGACTCTAGAAAGAAGCCTTTGAAATAGCGGTACTGGGTAACAACACCCTTAGGCACAGTGACTGTTGTAGTCCACATGCATCTACGGAGAAAAACCCACACAGCTTACTTTTTTATTCTGACAAGGTAATTATAAATGACACTTGGCCACAAACTGTAAGGGGGGGCAACCTGTATATAAGTATTTACAATATACACAAAAAAGTTTAACTTACTCATCACCACCAACAGGATGAAGAGTCACAGCTTTTTGGTGGCTCCAGCTTCCCAAGGCTTCACAGCTACCAACAACAGCAAATACCTCACCTATGAAAAATCCAAACAAGCCATGAACTGGACGACCCTTATGAGAAATAAATGAATGGGACATGGCTACAAACTGAAACAAAGTCATCAGCCTTCTGATACAAGTATCATGGAGAAAACAGGTTAAAGGTCACACCAAGTTTATCAGATATACCTGGGGATGTCTCTCCCCTGATTGCCAAAGTCACCTCACAGATCTCCATTGTTTACAGGGGAACAAACAGAAATAGGTGGCGCAAACAAGCTGTAAGATAATAAACATAAATTAGTTTGTGCAATTCTAAACTACAGATACAACTAATACAATTTAAGCTAGAAAACATGCGAAGCACAGGACTGTTCAAAGTGAGGCCACAGTATGCTAAAAACTTGCGACATTATCAAAATTACATTATCTAGGAAGTAATAGTAATGTCATTTATCTTATTAGCAATAGTTAGCGCGTAAAATGCACATTAATCTAGCTTATGTGTTAACAGAAATTGTGTCACAAAAACATCGTTAAAAGTCCGAAAAGTAGAAAAATACAAAGAGAAGCGACTAACCTTCTAAGTCTTGGCAGCTCTGTATCGGCTCCTGACACCCACGCGTAAGGAGAGCCCGCGGAAAACACACTTCGCCTATCCCGCTGACAGGTGTCGGTCTAAGCGAAAGCTAATCTGAACAGCCGATCCAACAACACCCATCTCTGTTCAGAGAAACAAGCACCAGATAGACAGGAAGCTTTACCTCAAGAGAAACCAAAACACTCACTGAAAATATAACCCTGTTCTGACAGAAACCTTGCAAAACCCCTAAAGACACAACTAAGTGTTGATTTACTAAGAATTAACGGACTGACTTGAAAGCTTCACTATTGTTTAGCTGCTTTAGCAAACATCCGGCAGCGCGTGCGTTAAATGACCAGAAGTCACATACGGCTTCCGGGATATATTTTTCAAAGTAAAACTACAGACCCCACGTCAACGAAATTATATCCAGAAGATTGGTAAAGTTCTCCTGGATATATACATATCCATTTCTTTAGATTACACAAAATTAAGGTACAAGTTTTTTTTTATATATGCTGCTACAACTTGTTGTGTACTTTTTCCATCTCATTGTCCAATATGATGGCTTTACCTGTGTTGAGGTTGTGAGATAGCTAAAAGAACCAGAACGAAATTTATGATCCATGTTTCCAGAAATTTTTACACATATTGTGTTTTAATTTTTTTTATATGTTTGGTGTACCGCTGGAATAATATTACCTATTTTTTTTATTATAATGAAAAAATGCATTTTTTTAAGACACCCTATTGTAAAACAGTGACAAATGTAAAGAAACTTTAAGACTATTGTATTGGGATACAGAATGTAGAGAAATTAACATTCAAAACTAATCAGCAATGTTTTCAGTATTAGCATTTGCATCGGCAACATTTGGACATTGTATTAAAAATGCACTTTTATTTTGTTATCATTTTCTCTTCTTGTATCTGGCTTCCGGTGACAACTTGGGGAAGCCGGTTCATACCGCCCTGCACCGGATCTGAGGCGCGTCTATGCGGCATTCGCGTACTTTTCAGAAACACCGCAATTATATGAGGTATACCGGCAGAAAAAGCTCGACCCCCGCCCACGTCGACTGCAGTAAAATACATTTCTGATAAATGTCTTACATGAAATCGCTTTTCTCACGAGGCCTTTTTTAAAATACTATTTACAATCAAATGAACTTAGAAATAATATAAGCTTATAAAAATACACTGAAGAAAATCTTAAGCGTAGGAGCTTCTGAGAAGTCCACAATGCCACATCAACTGACTTTCTTAAGTTTGCTGCAATGCACCGGCAAACTAAAATATGCACAACAATGACAACGCATAGAAAAAAAAGTGTTGAGAAGTATCAACATACCATCAGCTGAAATCGATAAACCTGAGCATTTTCTTTGAAAATATGAGTTGTTTTTTAGACGAGGACGAAGTGCTCCGATATTAAATAGGGCGAGACGTTTGGGACAATTGCGTCATGAATCCGCCTTCTTGACTGTTGAGAAAATACAGATGTCCCACAAGTTTGCAGTGATTTCCAAAACACACACAGAGAGAAACCAATAGTCGTGTCTTTGGCAAGTCCTTTTCTACGAAAGCGTGAATTGCATAACTGAAATGCAAATATGTGATAGCATAAGTGAGTCACTCGACGTCCTTGGGTCAAGAGCAGATGATCATTTTTCACTGTTTGGGCAGTCTGGGACAGGGAGGGATCAGATGATGTGGCCTTTTAAACTCACTTACCCTCTCAGACTTATGCACTGGAGAGTGTAACCTTACTTTAAACACTGCATGGGCATTATAATAAAAACGCAAACATTTTTTAAAAAAATTATAGAAAGCAATTAATTATATTTCTGAAACGCCCATCCACTACTTTACTAAATGGACATATTGGTGTGATGCATTTTAAAGCAGGGTTGTCTTCACTGAGACTGGATAAACATTAGAAGTCTCACTACATGGTCAGACACTAATAGCCTATTACTGAAATAACTATAAATACGATCCGATGCAGATGAGCCAAAAACATTTTTTGTTATTTTACTGTAGAGTATATGCAAAAGGGTGTAACTACTGCAGTGTGTAAAGTGTTAAATGATAAATGCGAAGTAGGTTTGTACAACTATGAAAATGTTTGACTATTGTTATTTTCAGCACCCAGATAAACTCCGAACAAAGTTTTTACAATATAAGGAAGGAAGTTCTGGTTTCGAAATTAGGATGTATGAGACGTATTTGTAAATAGTGTCATCGAACAATTAACTACGAGACTTAATAATCAATGCCAAAGTTTAGCCTGAAGCACCCTCTCGTGTTCAAATTAAGGTAACACACCATGCAACAGTAAGAAAACGCTGCAGTCTCAATCAGTTCAGAAAATATACTGTCAGAACGAAAAGCGTCCTTATAAGTGCGATGCTGACATTCAGTCAGAGATAAAGGTGTATGTAAAGCGCTTATGTACCACAAAAAAAAGCAGTTTATATACTTCAGCCATTTGTGTTTAAAAGCAGACACTAAATAAACATGAACCTTTTAGAGGGGCTAACTGGGATTGTATGGATCCACTATCTATATCAAAAAGAGGTTTGAGAGGGAGAGTGAAATGAGCAGCTCACGAAGACCCGATGAAAGAGTAAAGGAAACAGAAATCATAATGAGTATAAAGTTTCTGCAGCATAATGAATATTTCAGGGTATTTCTCACCATTCAACAGTCTGCTTGTTACAAATCACCATACACTTCCTGGTGCTGTATGCTTATTCATTTACATGTATTTTGTTTTGTAAGCAGGCACTAATAGAAGTCTTCTGGCCAAAGACTGGAACTCAGTCTCTAGGAATTATTAAGGACGCCAAATCAACAGAAAAATCAGTGTGGATTTTAATTGTATAATCTTGCAATATTTCCGCTTCATTTCTGTTTCAAAATAACGTAAAACCCAAATTTAAAAAACAAACAAACATAGGAAATATGTCACATGTTTAAACTAAGACATTTTACTATGTTAGCTCTTTTTTTTTTTAAAGGTTTGGATGCGTAAGTAAGTGGTACTAAAAAGAATCTTCTTCGGGAACATTTTGTAACTCGGTTAACTCGTAACAGGTCAGTAACATGATTGGGAATAAAAAGTTTCTCAGAAGTAAAAATGGGCAGAGGTTCACCAGTCTGCAGAAAACTGTCTACAAAGTCTGGAAATAATTTCACAATAATGTTACTAATTATAAAGTTGTGAAAATTTGAATCAAAAACAGAAACGATTCTGTCATTGAAATCAAAGCACGGGCTCAGAAACACTTCCAGAAATCACTGTCTTGAAACGCAGTTCACCATGGCATGCACAATCGCAGGTTAAAGCTGCATCGTGTGAAGAAGAAGCCATACTATATGTGAACATGATCCAGAAATGCTGCTCTCTTCACCGGCTCAAAGATGATTTAAAATGGACTGAGACAAAGTGGAGGAATGTTCTGTGGTCGAAAAAAATCAAAGTTTTTAATTTATTTTGTAAAATATGGACTAAAGAGGAGAGGGACCATTCAACTTATTATCAGCACTCAGTTTAAAAGCCTGCATCTCTGATGGTATCTGGGTAGATTAGTGCCCATGGAACTGGGAGCCTGCACATCTGGAATGGTATAAACAAGCTTTAGGACAACACATGCTTCCATCTAGATCAGGGATGGAGAAGTGCAGGCCTCAAGGGCCAGTGTCCTGCAGGCTTTAGATATCACCTTTGGTCAACACACATGAATCAAATGATGAGTTCATTACCAGGCCTCTGGAGAACTTCATGACATGTTGAAGAGAGAATTTAGCCTTTTAAATAATCTGTGTTGGATCAAGGACACGTCTAAAACCTGCAGGACACCTGCACCTGCAGTTCCCCACCTCTGATCTAGATGAAGTCCTTTTCAGGGAAGGCTCTGCATATTTCAGCAAGACAATGCTAAACTGTGTACTGTAAACCCACACTGTAAACAAATAACACTATTTATTTGTATTTTTTATTTTTTCCAATATTTGTATATTTGATATTTTTTAATTGAGACTGTTTATATGTATATAATGCCTCAGAACTATGCACCTCATCCCCCCTTTTCTTTTTCCGCATGTCTGCACTGAGTAGGAGCTGCTCTGAATCTCATTATACATGTATATAGTGACAATAAAAGGTATTCTATTCTATTCTATTCTATTCTATTCTATTCTACCTGTCACCAGCTGAATGCACATCGACAAACAAAAAATATGACAAATAAGACCCAGGACTGTCGAGCAGCTAGAATCCTCTATCAGATATAAATAGGACAACAGTCCTCTCCAGCAGCTCGTCTCCTCCGTTCCCACATGTTTATAGACTGTTGTTAAAAGAGGAGAGGGTGCTACACAGGTAAACATGGCCGTGACTCAACTTTTGAGCGATGTGTTGCTGCCATCAAAATTACATTTACACAATTAAAACATATTACGTTTTCTATGTTCTACTATGACTAAAATGTGTTTGTGTGTGATCTGAAAACAATCACATTCTGCTTTTGTTTTGTTTTTTTTATTTACATTTTACACTATTTGTTTTGTGGCATTGGGGTTGCAATTCTGAGACTTGTTTATAAAGATTAATATGATCAATGTGTCTGTGAAAGGAAGAACATAAAACTTTGTTGTTTAAAAATATATTATTTAAAAGCTGTCAGAGTTTATTTGAAGGTAAACCAGTATCATAATTTCTTCCACCAGTGAGCACGAGGAAACCCATCAAATTTATAGTCCCATTATTCCAGGCAAAATCCTGGCAGTACACAGCAGTATAACTGGCTGTCTTACAAGTAACCCTGTTAGCTTTTGCTACAACAACACATAGAAAATGTAGTTTCTGTATGAAATAAAAGACTACATGCCACAAACAGATTTGCTTCACTCGACCTTAGACGAGGTTCCTTCGTCACCGTTCTTCAGTGTGAACACAATCAGTATTTCTGAGAGCTGATGCACAAGATATGCTCGACACCCAGCTCAGGAAATGAGCAAGCTGTTTCCCAAAGCGTACAACAAGTCGAAGGCTTAACCTGATCTTTATTATAGGAATAAATCACACTTTGTCAGGTGAGAGTGTTTCCTCTTAGTGAGTAAAAGTGTTCCCAATGTGCGCATAAACATGTAAAAATGTTAAAATAGTTTAAATGAAACAAATAAATACAAAACAGTTATGGAAACAAAACATTTTATGAATGTCCTTGCTCTTATTTTCTTGACATTTCAGAGCACTTAATACTCTCTGATGATGACCTTCAGGGGATAATTATGTTTCATTTACACACATAATTATGTATAATTATGTTGGGCTTGAATCTTATAAACAGAAAAATAGCAGTTACCATGGAATTACAGCCCATAAATGAGGTCAGCTTACATATACTTCACATACCTTCACTGGATGCTTATTATTTACCACGTTTGAATGAATGAATCAGCATCGTGTCAAGCATTTGCCCGCAGTGTGGTTCTATCTACCGGCGATGAATGCACAGTCATTTTCTATTTCTCATGGATTCTCTTTGTGCCTCACGCTGCTCCACTAAAACTCCATTTGCAGTGATAGTTGTGTCAGAAAATATAAACTTGTCATTTGAGATCTGATCTTTCATGAGCTCACAATAGATCTCATAAAGCAGTTCACGGCTATGAGGGCATGTCACAGGACGCTGATGATTGAAAAAGAAAATAAAGGCGATTCCTCAGGGTTGAAGTCCCGTCAGTGAGTGGGAATTGCTAAGTTATCATTATTTTATGCCACTGTTATGCAGATCCCTGCCATGCTTTGGCACAAAACTGTGACTTACTGAGGAGGAACTCCACTTTCCAGAACACTGTGCAAAATTTAATATTCTGCAATATGTTCCCACCGAGGAACATCCAATCAAAGAAAATGTGAGATTTCTAAAGTGCAAATTACGCTCAGTGCCTCGTTCTAGCACACCATCCTGAAATAACATTAGGGTGTGCAACCAACCAATGACTTGTGGTCAAAATAGGCCCCGGGGAACACTGATGGCTCCACAGATCGGAGCATTGCACCATATCCCACCTGTCTGTCAAAGTTGCTTAGACAAAGGAAATGAATACAGAGGGAGAAAGATATGACAGCATGGAAGGCAGGGAGATTGAGAAGATGTGTTATCTGTGTTTGTTTTCGCTAAAGGAAACACAATAACAGCTCAGGGGGCTGCTGCTGTGGGTTTTTAAGCAGCTGCCTGAATCAATGGGGAGATGGTGCTGTGTGATAATAAATTTATCCAAGGGCTAAATTTAATTTCCTTTGAAAGAGAAGAAAGAAAAGCACATAATTCCAGTTTTCTGTTTGTGTTTGTGTGACCAGCAGCAAGTTATTGGAAGATCTGGGAGTAATGGTGGCACACAGTAACACTCTGATCGCTCTGAAGTCCTCCTTTAATTGGTGTTGACAGAATCCGAGTCTTAGATATTTTTATTCCTTTTCGGTGCAGACAGGCTCAAACTGTCAAAATCTACTTTGCACTTCAAAAATAAAGCGACTGCAGGTTTGACAGAGATAATCCCACTGTCTTGTTCTTGTTTTTGTTTTTTTTAAGATGGACAGATCTCTATTTGCAATCAAGATCAAGCAAAGAGAGAGAGTTGCCTTAAATGCATATATAGCTGATATTCACAGCTAACCAGTACATGGTTCAATTTAAAAGATATCCATCAGTCAATGATGAACGGTCTAAACACCAGAGTGCTTTCTGTGACACTTCTTGGTAAGAAACAAGCAGTTTGACTCAAACTAAGACTCAAACTTCAGCTCGTTCAGATCCTTGTGCTGTACTCACTCCCCGGACTCTGTGACACATGGTTGTCCTCCGACTGAGATCTGTGACCCTTGTGTGGGCAGAAAGGGATGTAACGAGCCCAGGATTTAGATTGGAGGTGAGAAGTTATGCCAAATGGAAGATCATACACCTCATCAGTTTCCAAACTGCTGCTAGAGTCTTGAAGATACACGTTTTCCCAGGCTAAGAGGCCACGTTCACGTTTAGTCCCTGAATGGTATAAAGAAGGCTGTTAGTTGAATATGCCACACCTTTCTCTATATGTACACACATACAGTGTAAAACAAGCTGAGTCACTTTAACTTAAATCAAACTGCAATTTCTCCATGTGAGATTTCTGTGTGTTATGATTAGCCATACAGTAGGTAGATGTCGCACACTGTTTTGTATACGAGCGCTTTTAAGCCTCAACTATGACATGACTGGCATTGCCATGTTGTTGTTGTTTTTAAAGCTGGACAACGAAGAGCTGTTGATATGTCAGCTAACTGTCTCTGAAACGTGGCTATGTGCCTAGATGTGTATGACTTTAAGCCGGGGTGACATACTGCATATAGTGTGTTTGAAAAAGATACGTTTGACTTCTCCATTATTTCCCAAAGCCACAACACATTGATCTGCATGTTTGAGTTGGCACAGATTTTATGTTGGATGCCCTTCTTGATACAACCTCCCCGTTTATCCAGGCTTGAGACCAGCACTGGATTATTTGTGACCTCCTCAGGCTGGGAGAACACCAGGGAGCCACACTCCAATGTAGGAGGTTGGCCATTTAACATGAGTGACTATGAGGATTGACTCCCTTTTAAAGGGACTGCAGTCTTTTGCATTTCTTGGTTAGCTATATTTATTAGTAATAATAATTAATAATTAATAATTCCACCATTTTGAATTTACACCCCACAAGAAGTCTGTCATTTTTAATTGGTTTTGGTGATTTTGGTGCCATTTTTTGCATTATTTAGTCGTACTTTTTCAAACTCCTCCTAATTAGATCAGTTTCATATTTGGTTTGTCTAAACTGCAGAGCTGGGAAATGCTATATTAGAAGGTTTTTGAGTCTTTGTTGAAGGCGGTATCTGTGGCACTGTGGTGAATTTCGAACACTTGCCATGGAATTTTAATTTGCTGTCATTCACTTACAGATTATTCAATCTGACCCAGACTTCTTTCTGATATTTCCATAAAAGTGAAGAAATCTTTATGGGAATATTTAATGGTAGTCATAGTGCCCCCTTGTGGCAACAAAGAAATGCCACGTATTACACTTTGAGGTGCCTGTTCTATTAACGATTAACCAAAGCCATTAAAAATTTGATCAAAAAAGCCTTAACCCTGTAAGACCCAACCCATCAGAAAATAGCCAGAAAATTCAGATTTTTTTGGAACTGAGATGTTTAATAACCCTTATAATAAAATCCACAATTTTTTTTTCTCTATCATGTTGTTTATGATATATTTTTATGATATATTTATAATATATTTTTTGTATCGCATTTGATACATTGGGTGTTTTTGGCAACTTTTTGTTAACAACAATGTTAATTTTAGGCAAAAAACAGTTTTGTCCATAACATTTTGAAATTATGGCAAGTATGACATAGAGGTCTCAGAAACTCATGTAACAAATATGATACAAATGGCATTATAGGGTTAAGCAGTTAGTGGTACATAATTTAAAAACTGAGTTTTCATCATGGCCATGAAACAGGAAATTGCTGTATATCTCAAGTATACATTGTCCAGTCAACCCCAGACTTCACATGCTTGATAAGAGTCAGAGTCTGGAGACTCTGGAGGTCACACTTATGGCAACAGGAACAGTAGGTGATAATCATCATCCCACATACATGAAACTTTTATTGTGGTTCCATGCATGATATACAGCAGTGTGTCTTATAATTAGTGGTTATTCTCCATCACCACCTAGTGGGCGCGGTGGGTGGGCGTGTGGGTTCAGTAGCCAATTTAAGCAACGACCAATTAGCATCCCAGGCTTAAAACGTCCACATAACCACATGAAACTCCTCATCTAAAGCACTCCTGAGCTGTAGCATGACTCAACAGCAGCACCCCTGAGCATGCACTGAGACGCACTGATTGCAGCTTAAATTGTATTTATTACCTGCATTTACCAAGAAGTCACATTGAGATAACTCTCTTTTACAAATGAGACCTGCCCAAGGTAGCTGCGATAAAATCTACTATTTTTTCATTCCCCTGGTGCCATCTCTTCACAGGTCACAGTAGAAAAAGTAGAGGTATTACTAATATCATTACCTATACAGTCAAGCATATACGCATGCTGAGGAGTCAACATGCGCAAAACCAGGGCCATACAACTAGTATACTTCAATGATATGCTGGTATAAATATGTATCTTAAATACATCTGTGCCATATGTTGTGAAAAGTCTGTATGATTCAAGAGAAGCCGTCCATTACAGCTTACCAGGAATTGTGTTATCTAGGAAGAAGCCAAGGAACCCTCCTACAAACATATGAGTGGTCAACAATATTTGCAACACTTGATCCACCTCCTTGACACCTGAGAGAAAAAAGTATCACAAAAGATTTTGGATGATTTGCTTTTTACTTAACATTCAAAACTATTTATAGTGATATTTTCAATGGTGATTTTACCTGTGTCAAGAAAAGTTGGATTCTTCATGATCCAATTTGGAATAACGAGTGCAGAAAACATGGAGAAACCAAATATAAAGATATTCCGAGAAGAATTCATATCTGTGGACTGCCATGTAAGATGTGTCAGCAAAACACAGACAGTAGCAAAAATGTAAATGATTTAAAAAGGATTTAGCACGGTTGTTTACCTGCAGATTAGAAATTCCTGCAGCTCCTATGACTCCAAACATGATCATGAACATCCCTCCAATCACAGGTGTAGGGATGGTTGTGAAGATTGCTCCAATTTTTCCCAGGATCCCCATCAAAATCATGACAAATCCACTCAGAAGAATCACTGTTCGACTGCCCACCTGTTGCCAAATGAAACATCATGCAGTTCATATGTTTTGCCCAGGTAATCAGGACCCACAGCCTCACTCATAAATTAGGTTTGCAGTCTTGATCATTGTGTTGAATGATAATAAAGCTCCAGAGTGGAACATTTTATGCAATTAGTATTCACAGTATCTTACTCTGGTGATGCCGAGGGCTGCCACATTCTCGCTAAACGAAGTAGTGCCATTGCCCGTGCCAAACGCCCCTGCCAACAGAGACCCGACTCCCTCGACACCGATGCCCCGATTGATGGCGTGCTTTGGGGGAGGCGGTGCTCCTGACAGCCTGGCACATGCATGGTAGTCACCCACAGACTCTGCCATGGAGCATATTATTCCAGCAATAATGCCAACCACACCTGCCAGGCTAACAGTTGGCAAACCCCATTTACCTGAATAGGTAGGTCAACAGGTAGGTCAACAGTTAGGCTTGTCAATGCTGAATACATCTTTCTGCATTGTTTTAATTCCCTGTGAACTCACCAGGATAAGTAAATGTGAACCAAGAAGCCTCACTCACGACATTTCCCTTCACATCTGTGCGGGCCAGGTAGCCGTATTCATCTGGATCAGATGGCAGGACATCATAGATGGTGAGGAGGTAGCAGACTAACCATGAGACTGCAATGCCCAGGAGAATCTAATCAACATCTAACGTTAGTATTAAAGCCAGTATGTTTTTGCCACATCAAATATGAAGTTGAATTTTAAGAGAACATACTGGCATTATCTGAAAGAGAAAGAACTTTGAGACGCGCAGTTTCTTGATCTTGTCGTATGCAGGAACAGGGATTGGTATGCGGCGGAGGTATTGAGAGAAGAGGATGATCAGCACTGTGGTCCTGTACATAGAAAAGAATAAGCAAAAGGTGATGATGTGCAAACAAAAAACAACTCAAAAACTCAACAACTCAAAAAACATCACCACAAACTGCTGACTTTAACTAATTTAATTGCATGTAAAATTCCCATGTCATTTTGTTACCTAAGTACAAGTTGTTACATTTTATGGAATATAGTCGAATGAAATTACTTGATTGTTTGATACCAAACACATTTTCCTTAAAGATTTTTGTATTTGATTAATAAATCTTTGATTTTTTTAAAACTATTTCAGTGCATTTTACTCAAAATTATTGCTTCATATTTATTGAGTGTCATTGGAGACATACTGGTGATACCGCTGTAGACACCAGTATGCTTAAATCACTAGCTCTTGGCTGTATACTAAACCACGACAAGGCAGAATTTACATCCTGATGTAAGTCTAGACTGTGACCTCCTGGGATGAAAATCTTCAACCCCATATTGATGCTTCAGAATGGTTACATACATAGCAGAAATGCCCCAGTGGCTGCCTGCCTTCACTCCAGCTGAGTCGTAGAGCGACAGGCCTATGAGTGACACGGTTGGAGCAATGGTTAAGGGGCCAATGAAGCGCATGAGGAAGCCGATGAGGCCAGAGAAACCAACCAAGACCTGGAGGATAGAGGCCACCATAATAGAGCCCTGCAGCTGTGGATAGGAACATAGTGTCCAAGAACATCAGCATGAATGTCACCGTGCTTTCTTTGGGTGAGTGATAGACAATAAACAATGAGTACAACTTGTTACTTCCTGGAGTGCAAACCACATGTGTTCACTGAATAAATCATGAGCTCTGCAGAAGTGCTGTTATGTTTTTGTTAGTGTGCTAAGTGAAGCTTTGGATGCGCAGAATTTGCTTTGGCTCACTGTTCTCATGCGGGTCTGCCATACTTCTATGAAGACAGGTGAGGAGGTATTGACCAGGCTGGCATTCTTGGTCCAAGCTGGGCATTCCCAGTCAGGCATGGACAACAAGGCCATGGCGGGGGTCACCAAGGCAAATGTACCTCCCTGTAGGATGGGAAGCCTAGAAGTGTGACATAAACAGTAATAACTTTCAGATAAACAGACAATTAGTTAGACCCATAATTAGCACATGGTACACTAACAAAAGAAGACAGTAGGCCGTTAAGCACAAGCTAGCAGACTCAATTTTCTATTTAGTAAGCTTGTTTGTTTTTTTAGCCTAAATTATGCAATGCAGTGCACAAAAAGTCATTGTAAGTCTTGCTAACAGCCCATATCTTTGTGCCCTATAGTACTGACATGGTTGCATGTTCAGAAAGACAATATTAATAATATTTAGCATAATAGCAAGCTAACATTAATGCCATTTGCTACAAGTACCAGTTGATGCCTGTTTTTTTTCTTTTTGTTGTTTTTTAATAATCTTTCTATTTCAGCTACCTTTCAAACTTAACTTCCTGTCATAAAAATGTGATTGGGCTTTAGTAAAAGAAACAAAGTATCTATGTAAGTATTAGAATTTTACTGAATTTTTGAACATGGTCTTGCTCATCCACGCCAGCAACATCTTGTGCAGACAGAGTTTGTATTAACTATTAAGTCAATATCAGGCCATCCCTAAAGGATACAAAGCAGTGCAATAACCCAGCAGCAGCACTATTACCTGACACCGAAGATGACCTGCAGAATCGTGCACAGGCCAGAGACGAAGAAAATGTTGTTAATGAGCTGACTCTGGGTCAGGCTGTCATGCTGCAGACATAGGCCCTCTGAGAGGATGAGAGGGATGGAGATTATCCCACCAAATGCTGTCAGGTAATGCTGTAGAAGAGACAAACAGTGATGATGACGACAAAATGATGGCACTGATTACTCTGTTACCAACATTAGTGAAACAGAGAGAGCAGAAGGCCTATAAGGCATCCATGTCTATATCGCTTACAGTATGGGGTCATTTTCTGCATTTGTACACAAATAAAAAGGGGTTGCTTTTAGACTCCTTAGCTACTGTTGTGATGTTTACAGTTGGATCTCTGTCCACCACTACACTTTCAAAAGTAAATGGACAACCTAATGTAATAAGAAATACAAGGATTGTGTTTAATACTTGAAAATCATTTGCAGTTACTGACTGCCTGAAGTCTAGAACCCATGGACATCATCAAAAGCAAAAATGTCCCCCCCCGAGACACTTTGCCAGTTTGGTAGCATTTGGTTGAATCTGAACAGAGAGTACAGCCCTGTACACTTTACAGTGCATCCTCCTGTTTCTATGAGCAGTCACATCATCAATAAACCCTAGTGACCACTAGCAGCCACACATGGCGGCCTTAACAGCAGTTCCACCATACTTCACAGATGACGTGATATGAGCTGTTCCTCTCGTTCTTCATACGTTTTCCAGAACTGTTCAGTCTCTGTTAGATGTTTAAGTCTAATCTGTCTGCACCTTGTTGCATTTACATTCATGAAGAATTCTCACAGAGGTAAACCTACCTCCTTGAGAGTGTTTTTTACTTGGTTAGATGTTTTGAAGTTCTTTTTCTTAACCATGGAAAAAAGTCTGGTATCATGCACTTTAGTTGTCACCTGTGATCTTTCAGGAATTTTGATGTTGCTGAGTTGACCTGTGCATTGATTCCTTTTAAGATCGTTGTGACCACTCCTAACGTCTTTGCTTTCTCTGGTTTATTTTGAATTTTCAGCCCAATGATAGAATTTTTTATTTGCAGAAATATGTCTTTGGATCTCATTTGAGATAGAAATTCTACCAAATCTAAATTCAACACTGCTTGCTAAGTGGCTGTCCAATTACTTTTGACCCTCTGAAAATAGGGGGCTTTGTCATTGTTCCAAAACTTTTGGACCTGATTATACATGACAGATAAATGGATTAAAAAGAGAACAATACACTAATCACATCAAAGATTAAAACACACCTGAATGGCCAAGAAAATGCACAGGTACCAAGGTGGAACATCAGTCACACAATAGGTGGGTTTATTTCTGTCTCCATCTGTTTCAGACGTTTTACACGCCTTTCCTTTGAGGTGATCATCAACTTGCTCATCCATCTGTAATATCATAGAAAAAAAATCTATTAAAAAATCAATACAAAAAAATCAGTATGCCGGAATAAAAGGAAATGAAAAATCATTATCTCAGGACGAGTTCACTTCCAGTTTATATAAAAACAGGGAAGAAAAATTTTACTGTCCTCAGTAAAATTTACAGTACTTTAAGAAATTTATTATTATTATTGTTGTTTCTGTAACGGTTAATCCACCAGCACGTGCAAGCTCAATAACTGAAATAATAGTTTTGATTGTAAAATATAATTATAGTTATCCATGAATTTTGAAATTTACACTTTTATTAAAAAAAAAATCAATAAAACAGTAAATCACGTGATCATTTTTTGATTAGGATGCTAAACAGACGAAAAAATTAAATTATTTTTAGTTTTCAAACAAAGTTTTTTGACAGATGCTAAAATGTGTGAATTCTCGTTTTTATGCACTGTACTAGCCTTCAGCTGCTTTTTATGACCTGTAAATATTCATTATTTAACACTGAATCATTGAATAATTTGAGGTTTTATGTGCACGCTCAGGCAGAGAGTAGATGCCATGGAATGCAGACACAGACATTATAAAACATTTTATTTCTTTATTGGAGTCATATGTTTGAAAGAAAATACCATTTTGTGTATTGTGTGTGCTCTAAACTGCAGCAAGCTCTAGTAGGTTGCAAAACTTTCAAAACTTTCTCACCCTTTACTCCCACTGGATCACTTAGAACAGAGTTAAGTGCAGCTCTTATTGTTTAACACAATGTGCAGTTAAAGGCAATCTGAACGTTTCCAGGTGCCTATTGATGTTGACCTTATTTAGAAAGAATGCTCAAAGATGCAAGCAATGGTATCTTTTACAAAAATATGTTATTGTACTCACATCAAACGCAAGATTGTCGAATCCACTGCTGTCCATCCCAGAAGCCATTGAAATTTCAAAATGAAGTAGATTTTCTAACAAGAGATGAACCGAACTATATGTACAACAATGTACTAACAAGCAGTTGTTACATGTTGAGGAGCCAAAGGTGGACAGGAAGTTGTAAAGGTGTCTTACTGGCAGTGTCTGCCTTTCAGAGTATCACATTTATAGCTAGCACTGTTATGGTCATCCCAGGACTAAGTTCAGCTCCAACCAATTGTGTTAATTACTTTTTAACCATGTGGACTTCCTAGCACTAAAAGTAAGTTAGGATAACAAGGTTAATAAATGACACTGACTATTGCATTTGGTCATATATTATCCAGTTTCTGTGAGTTAAAAATTATGCAGACGTTTGCTTTCAAGGTCTGGTGTGACCCACCCGTTTTTGCTCCTGGACATCAGCTAATGGGAATTTTTGCCCAATCGTCTAATTTTATTTGACTTTTCCAAAAGAATAAAACACTGATTCATTGAGCCTCATTCTTCTTATTCTATCTGTGGTAGAAGTTGAGGTGCTTAAGATCACTGTTTTTCTTTATGCACCACATTCATCTTCAAGGAATTCAGAATTTCTTGCTCTATCAATGATTACAACCTATCCCAGCTCGATGTAGGAAAACAGACACACTATTATACTCCCTCCACCATGCTTTACCGTGGGATAGAATATGCTGCAGTGCAAGTGTTTTCGTTTTCCATCTCCTCACTGCTAAAAGGTCCTCGGGTCAAATCCACTGGGCGATTGTGGAATTTGCATGGTCTCCCATTGTCTGCATGGTTTTACACCTGGCCCTCTGGCTTACATACCAAGCATGTCATGTTAATTGGTTAATTGTCTGTCTCTCTGAGTTAGTCCTGCGACTTGTCCAGGATGTCCCTTAACTCTTGCCCTATGACAAGGTGAGGATGTTGTGACACTGAATTGGATAAATGGAAGAAAATAAGTGGATGGATTTTATTTAAATGGTAAATGGCCTGTATTTATATAGCGCTTTAATAGTCCCTAAGGACCCCAAAGCGCTTTACATATCCAGTCATCCACCCATTCACACACTGGTGATGGCAAGCTACATTGTAGCCACAGCCACCCTGGGGCGCACTGACAGAGGCGAGGCTGCCGGACACTGGCGCCACCGGGCCCTCTGACCACCACCAGTAGGCAACGGGTGAAGTGTCTTGCCCAAGGACACAATGACCGAGACTGTCCAAGCCGGGGCTCGAACCGGCAACCTTCCGATTACAAGGCGAACTCCCAACTCTTGAGCCACAATTAAAGACATAGATTGTCTTTAATTGCATTCATGGCTCGTGTTCAAATATGATGATTTAATGCAAAAAGCATAAAAATTTAAAAGGTTGACTTCCAGGCACCTAACTTACTCTAAATAACAGTAAAGTCCAGTAAAAGCTTTGATAAGTTGACAGATAGCAATTTATAGTTTATAGTTTATATATCAAGCAATACTTAGTGATAAAATGTTGTATGATTATAGATGGTGCATGATTGGGCATATACTTCCCAGCAAGGAGAAAGAGATATGAGAGAAATGTGGCCATGCAGAGCTGTATGTCCTGCTGTATTCTTGCTGTATGTCAGCAAGAATGCCTGAAAACTAATAAACTAAAAATCCTGGAACTTGGTGGAGAGATGGTGTGATGGTTCACAGATGATACATGACACCAGAGGCAGATAAAAAGATTGAAAACACTGAGTCTAGGCTTGGGGTCTCATGCCTTAAGCAAAATATACAAGGGAAAAGGTAAGAGGCAGGGTCCAAAAATCCCAAAGCACATGACGCATGAAACTTTTAAGAGGCAAAGTATGAATTAAAGTAAAGGATATTCTGAAGTCATACACAAGGAAATCTACAAGAGAACATGAGGAAATAAATATAAATTTAAATGGGAGGTTCAGCAGTGAGTACGAGTATAAAATAAATCTGGCAAATGTGAATATGAGTGGGTGCATGAACTCACCAATCACAACAATAAAACCACTTGTGGGTGGCAGCAATCGTTTGCAGGTTTTAGGGTGGGGCCTTATCATTGCTGTAAGTGGGTGTGTTTGTTTGACAGTAATGTTCAGTTATGCGATATCAAAGTAGCATCGACCCAAATACCAGCACTCGATGTAATGTTTCCCAGTTAACATTAACTGGGAAACATTACATTAAACCTTCACCTCTCTGAAGGTTTAATGCTGGGATCAGAGTACACCAAGGTGAATGATTGTCCGAATAAACTCATGATGAAGAAAACTCACGGGAAACTTAAAAAAATGAATATGTCATAGACAGGATATTTGGGGGAGGACTGTGCGGCTTTAGTGTCTCAGTGGGTCTGGTGTTGAAAAAATAGTTTTCTTTCTTCTTTGATTTGCTGATTTCATGTTGAACTCATAGATAAAACTGACAGATTCTATTTGATAGCTTATAGTTTCCATGTGAGACTTCTATTACAGACTATTACAGGTTACCGATGGGACAAAATTGTTAGATAAAACGATTCACGCCAGCAAGCACTCTTTCTTTTTCCACAAAGCACTGAGGAGAATGTGAGGGTTGATTAATGTGCTGAGCCAGGTATGGCAATATATTTCGGCAATATATGTCACTGTCATCAGATGAAAACACACTCCAGTGTCTAGTTAGGTAACAGAAATGATCTTATCAAGCACAGAAAGAGGGTCAATTGCAGTGCTGTGCTTTGTCTTTTGTCTACAGCAGCAACATTCAGGTGTTTGATATGAGATCATAGCAACCCAGACTCACCTACTTTCCAAAGCTAAAGTCAGTGTAATCCATGGCGAGTGCACACAGTTGTCTCACCTATTCTGACTGAGCTGAAGCAATTACACTCGCAGAAACAGAACTACAGCATAATAAAACCAGGTCCACCTCAAAGTCAAGAGAAATCATTTTACTGGGTGTAGATATTTAGTTAGCAGCGCCACAAGCAAGCTCTTTGCACTTTGAGATAATTCTAATATCTGTGTCTGTGCTCGCAATGTGAGCTCCGCGAGCACAACGGCACTTAGAAAGTCATTTATATTCTAAATTACTCTTTGCAGAACACCATGCTTTAACGTCACTGGCTGCGATACAGCAAATTATTAACACCCTGCAACATTTTCATATGCAGTGCCTCTTTATCATTTTGTATCATTACCAGGCAGATTAATTTTTTATATTCTGAGATTAGAAAGGCATTTCAGTCAATTTGTGTGGATAGAGCAAGTAAAATATGAGCACTTTTATCATTAAAACACTGAAGTATTTTCTGTAATGTGTTTTGTTGCAAGTATTTACAGTGGGGGAAATTTAATCCCCCGCTGAATTTTTAAGTTTGTTCGCTTGTGAAGAAATGAACAGTCTCTAATTTTTATGGTGCTTTCATTTTAATGGATGCAGACAGAATATAAACCAAAAATCCAGAGAAAAAAAACACCTTACAGAAAAAGTTATACATTGATTTGCAGAATTTGCTGGAACTCTGGCTGCCACACATTGGTTGTGTACCCATTAAAATCAGTCATCCAATCAATTACAGATACTCCTAATCTCCGTACACAGAATCAGTTTCTTCCATTCCAACCTCTCCAGTTGGTCACTTGCCTTGGTCTGAAGATCTTGCTTCATGGGGTTGAGGATGATCATGAGAAAGATGGAAGATCAGCCCAAAACCTGTTAATGAGCTGAAGGCAGTTTGGATCAGAGTCACCAAGTAAACCATTGTTAACTAACTACATTGTAATGAACTGACATATTGCCGGTCTTCGTGCTCAAGAAGACACAAATGTACACCTGTTTTATGAATGATTCAGAGAAGGCTTGGGAGCCAATGGTGCGTTCAGATGAAACCAAAATCGAGCTCTTTAGTATCGACTTGACCCGCTGAGCTTGGAAGAAGAGAAATACTGAGAATGACCTAAAGAACATCTCTCCACAGTAAAGCACGGAGGTGGAAACATTATTCCTTTGGCTGTGTCGCAGCTGCGTGGGTGGCGAGAACAGAACTGAGAAATAACCTAAACTGGGAAAAACTAAAAATTAAACAACAAACCTGAACACAAGGAGACGGAGAGCAGAGGTACATGAAGCACAGAGGAACACAGAGAGACTCAGGGAGAAAACACAGACGGACCAGCAACAAGCAAGAGGAAACACAGGGCTTAAATACACAGTGGAGTAATCAGGGAATAGGAGACAGGAGGGAAACACAGCTGAGAGAAATCAGGGCTAACGAGACTAGGGAAGCAAAACTAGACACATTCACATAAGACATGGACCTTCAAAGTAAAACAGGAAATACACGACAGACACAGAGATCCAGACTAGACACTGAACCTAACAGACTCCCGAGCAGACACTATGACATCATGGACAGACAGAGGGAACACAGAGAAGTGGGACCAGGGCAGGCACAGAACAGAAACCTAACAAATGGCAAATCTTAATGAAAGACATAACCAGAATAAACAAGAACACAGAATATTATAAGGAAACACAAAACACTGAGTCGTCAGACTCAGGACCATGACAGGCTGTTTTTTTCCTGTGGGTACAGGACGCCTTCACCGCACTGAGAAGCCATGTGACATAAAATCTTGCATGAGAACCTCCTTCGCTCAGCCAGAACACTGAAGACAGGTTGTGGACTAGTCTTCCAGCATCACAGTGACCCAAAGCATGTAACAAAGGCAACAAAGAAGTGACTAAAGAAGAAGCACATTAGAGTCTTGGAGTGGCTTAGCCTATCTCCAGACCTCCATCCTAGGAAATCTGTGGAGTGAGTTGAAGCTTCAAATACCAAGGATTTAGGGTGTTTCGGTAAAGAGTAAATTATTTCTCCTACTGTAGTTGCAACAAAACACTTGCAACAACATGATGACCAGATACACATCATCCTGTGCTGAATGACGTTTCCCTGTTTAAAAAATGACAGCTGCAGTGATGCATCTACATTACATTCAGTCATCGGTTAGCAGTGACATGTGAGACTCGTGTTCACATTCATGCATGCAAATCTGCTCTCAGACTCATGTTGGCATGTTCTGGAAGGAAAAGGCTGGATGCAGAAATGTAAACACATGGCTTAGAAACAACAAAGGAAATGCAGCTAGCGGACTTCAGGGCACACACAACAAATGCTTCATGTCATATTTATTGATGCAGCAACTACAGACTCTCAATGAGCCCGAGGGAACACATAAAGAATGTGCATTCTCTTTGAAACCCTCTGCAGCAATGTATGTCACCACGGCTGCTTTGTATATAATCAGGCTCATCTTCATTGTATCTTTATTTTTTTTTTATTTCATAACTTGCCAAAAATACTTTTGGACAACATCTAAACAACTAGTAAAAGTAAACATGTGAAACAGATGAAAATGATTTTTCAATATCCACGTTTATAGTGAGTAGGGAAGACGGCCACAGCAGATGACAGCTATCATAAAGTTCACTTTATTGTTTTAATCCCCTGCTATCATTTCATGCATCTTTGCAGCTGTGATAGTGAGCAGTGAGTCATTCATGTCTTCCTCAGACGGGCCGGTAGACACTGACCGAGGACGTGCGAGTTATACGTCAAACATGCTGCGTTTCTACCTGAATAAAATCAGATAATCAGATTAATGGCTGCCTTTCTCTTCTCGTACATCTTGAAATCTCAGACCTTTTCAAAGTAAACAAGTGACAGGATCACTCTGTTCAAAAGTGAGTTTAGGGAAAGAAAAGGAAAAATACAACAAATTACCAAACTACCAGCGTGAGTGCCCTTGCTATGAGGCGGACTTAATGATTTTAAAAAAACAGTTTAAACATAGACCTTGTAGTGAAAAATACAACCGTATATATTAATGTTTACCTTAAAAAAATTTTTATTATGTGTGTCTCATTTTCTTTTCCTTTTTTGTGCAGTTTTATCCATGTATGTTGTTTTTCCTGCATCAGTTTTGATAATTGGGGTTTTATATACACAAGCATATTTACAGTTTTTGTTTATTAAATAGCATAAATAACAATAAAACGCATGCATAACACAGAATTATTGGTGTAAATGTACAGTCACAAGCCAGCTTATTTTCATATTACCTTCTGAAAGGCTCTTTCTCAGCAACTGATGCACTTTCATGAGAAGTTTTCCTTATTCAAGGACTGAAAAGATGAAAAAGAGAGAAACCCTCTTTACCTATCCTCCTTGTCTATGGTTAACCTATCCAATAAACTCAATGCATTTGGACATGTAGACGTGGTCAAAGGGACACACTGAAGTTTAAACTGAGCATTGTAATGGGGACCAAAGGCGATTTATGTGACTTTGTACGTGGCATGGTTGACTTTGATGGGCTGGTTGGAGGATTTTAGAAACTACTGAGAATCTACAGGGATTTCCAGCACAGAGAATGATCCGTAAAATATAGAAAATACCCAGTAAGTGGCAGTTCTCTGCGTGAAAATGCCTCTTCGACGCCAGAAGTTACAGGAAAATAACCAGATTGCTTTGAGCTGATAAGAAGGCAACAGTAACTCAAATAATCACTCATTACAACACATCAGCAGAAGACCATGCCGGGTACTACTCCTGTCAGCTAAGAAAGGGACTGAGGCTACAGTTGGCACAGGCTCACCAAAACGGGACACCAGAAGGTTGGAAAAATGTTGCCTGTTCTGATGAGGCTCAGTTTCTGCTGTGACATTTGGATGGCAGGGTCAGAATTTGGTGTAAACACCTTGAAAGCATGGATCCATCCTGCCTTGTATCAGTGTATCAGTGGTTCAGATTCCTGCTGGTGAAATGGTGTGGGGAAATATTTTCTTGGCACACTTTGGGCTCCTTAGTACCAACTGAGCATCGTTTAAAATCCACAGCCTACTTGAGTATTATTGCTGACCATGCCCATCCCTTTATGATCACAGCGTGCCAATCTTTTGATGGTTGGTTCTAGCAGGATAACACACCATTTTATGAGGCTCAGATAATCTCAAACTGCTTTCTTGAACATGACAATCAGTTCGCTGTATATTCAAATGACCCAAAGTCACCAGATCTCGATCCAATAGAGCATCACTGGGATGCAGTGGAACGGGATGTTTTCATCATCCGACAACAGCCGACAAATCTACATAAACTGTGCGATGCTGTCATGTCAACATGGACCAAAATCTCTGAGGAATGTTTCCAGCACCTTGTTGAATCTGTGCCACGAATAATTAAAGCAAAGACGATCTCTGATGACTCTGTTTTCCACAGTTGGGTGTTTTTGTAAGAGCAACTAAACAGGATAACAAACTGGCAGTATCACATGTGTGCTTTGAATATTTAGTGATCAGCTTACACAACAAACATTATGTGCTGTTTGCTCCCACATCAAATAAGCAGAACAAGTGCAGCAGATCTCCAGATAAAATGTGTTCAGTGTTAATAGGTCAGAGTTGGCAAATAATGATCGCAAGATGATTTTGTTTTGATTTGCACACATAGATAAAATAAACAGATAGTACGTATTATTTATTGTTTTATTGTCCCGCACACTGGTGTGATGCAATTGGTGTAATGCAATCTCCTATTTGAATCTAGCACAAAGGTTACCTTTCAAACCAAAAGGCCTCACCGTGAATGCAATCAAGAAGTTACCCCTAGGCTCTGTCTGAGGCCAGTATAACACACTGAAGCTTTACACTTATTGACAAGCTTTAAACCTTTGAACCTGAGGCAGAATTTAGATAAAATAATCCAATTTCTCGCTCACCGCTGTCTCTGTCCTGACTCAGACCACTCAATGTTGTCACTCCTGTGAAGAATGCAAAACATTAGTGTCAATTCAAGTAAAGGGTTGAAGGTCACGGCAGTAAAGATGCTTTAGGGGAGGATCAGCCAATTTTAATATCACTTCAGTCGAGATTTTAAAGCAGTGAACTGCTCTTTCCTAACATGTTTTTATACTCAAAAGTTACAGCTTTGCTGCACAGAAAAGGATTACATAACTTAGTTATTGACATGTTTTACAACCTCTGCAGTGAGCTTAAGGAGATAAAGCCTTCCCTGTAGGTATTTTGTAAGCAGTTCTCAGGTGCTTAATCCGCGTTACAGTCATAACCATGCAAAATGCAATATAATACTCCCCAGTCTGGACACTGTGTCCCAAACAAAACAAAACCACTGTGTAACCATTGTGTAAATTGTAGTTCTCCAGTATGCTGTGTCTTATCTGCCTTTCCTCAGCTGCAGTTAGTAGGGACAAAAATCAATGACATGGAAAAGCTAGTTTCTATTTTATGTTTTTATTTTAAAAAGCCTCTCAAAGTCAAAAAGACACAAGCATTCCTGTGCAGGGATTGTAGTGATGCTATAAAATGTGATTTTTTCATGTATTGCCAAGCTAACACCATTCCCAATAAATTGCTTTTATTTTTTTTTTTAAATGAAGAACAATTGGACTTAGACTGTGAAGAAGCTGTCGTCCCTCTTGTGAGCTCTTTCATGTGGCATATTGACGTGGTATTATGAGACAACAAAGGCAGAAACTACAGCAGGCTCGCAACAAAAAGCAGCGACGAGAGAAAACGAGGGGGAAATAATGGAAAAGCTTGAGTGCGCTTTTAAATGTCTCTTAGGAAGAAAATGTGGTCTGATAAAATGTCTGTAGGAGCAAATACAAACACGTGCATCTATGCTACACTGCCTCAGCGTCGGCTTGGACTTACGCTTTAATCACTGTTTTGATGGAACATTTGTCTGTGTCTCTTCATCACAGCTATTGATTTGATTAAACCCAGGAGAGGAGAACATATGCAGCAGGACCACATTAAATGTTAATTCACTGCAGAGGTCCAGTCCAAAAGGTTGGTAAATCTGTTGAGATGTGTAGCAGTCATCTTTTGTTATGTTTTGGGGGTAAAAAATATATATGGTGAGTAATAGTGGACATAATCTGTCTGAGCAGAGTGATGCTAAAGTGTTTTTGACAAATTTCACAGAAGCAGTTTCTGGGGAAGTTGCAGAGGGGTTGTTACTACTGTTGTTTGTTATTTAAAAGTTTAATCGATCAGCTGAAAGACCTCAGGAAATATAGCAGTCATCTGAATGCTTAATCAGCATTGACATGATGAAAACTTTAGCGAACAAAGACATATACTGGGATTGTTTACTTTTCAACACTCTCGCCAAATACATGTCTCTATTAGAGACAACACTAGATGATTTAAAATAAAAATTACGCAAGAATCAAGGAAAAATATTCAACATTGTTGCACAGTAATTAAAACTAGAGAGAGATCAAACTCTTTTATGCCATCCTTTTCTTTCAGCATAAACTGACTAGATTGAATATTATACTCATCAGTTGAACTGGACTTTGCATGAAAAACTATATATAATTGTTTTGTTCTATTCAAGGTACCTTTTTTGAAGGTCATCACTCTTGTCTTTTATGTTTTTACTTCCCCCCTTTGTTCTCTCCCCCATCCTTGCCTGTCTTGTTTGAGTTCATAGTATATACAGTATAAGGTATGCAGCCTTAGTCCCTGTCAAGTTGTCACTAATCTTCCTCCTGGTCTTGGATCTTGGCTTGATTTGGTTAGTTTATTGGCCTTTTTCCTGCTACAATTGCAGCACCATAAGTTCTCAATAGAGTTCTTTTTATTTTACTGCCAGCCTTGAGTGCCATGCTGTCAGCAGCAGGGTCCACATAAAACCTTTCATTAGCTCTTGCAACCAACTTGACAGTCTGCTCAAGCCTTCCTTGGACAGTTTGAGATATTTTGCTCTCTTAGCTGAGTGTAGTGATGATGCTGTCTCCTCAATAACTAACTTCATTAGCACATTTTGGCAAACAGCTATGTAACCACATTAAAATGAGCAGGTCCTGTACTACCATGATAAGTACTTTTAATGTTATTCAGCAGGAAAAGCACAAGCATTTTGGATGAATGAGTTTTCACTGGATTATGCAGTCAAAATGATAAAATGGATGTACAACAGTGCTATAATGCAAACACACAGTGACCTCACCATGTAGTGTAAAGGCTCAGTGACCTTTATTCTTGAAAACCCTGAAAATCCCACATTCACTTTATTCATATTTATTCTCTTTTAAGTGGCACCTGGTATTCTTTTCTCCTTCAAGACTTCATTAGAATCTTCGCCTTTACTAAAATAAAATAAAAAAATCCTAAAACCATCTGCATTATTAAAAAATGTCTCATGGGTGGTGTCAGAAGAGCTCAGTTACAGTACCCAGTTCTACAAGTCTGCATCTCACAGTCAGACAAACACTGAAAGAGTGCCTTTGGGTTCAGTGGTGCATTCAGCCCCATTTATTCTCTGTCGTTCACCTCAGGTTATCTCTGTGATATTCAATTAAGGAGCTGAATTCTGTTATGAAAATGTTGCTGAAGCTGAACAATATGTGATGTACATCCAGTAAAGTATTATTATATCATATTATAAAATTAAGCCTTCACCTGCATGGCAGCTAATTAGCATAATTCAGATCCTGTATTAAACAATTATTCAGAGCTAAATCCTCTTTATAGGCCATTTTATCCTTGCAAAAGCCTTTTGGACCCCATTGAGCGCTTTATTGAGAAAGCACCCACAATGAACAGCCACAATGAAGGTGCTAATAGCATTACAGATTTGGATAAAGGGAGATATGGCACAGCCTGATGAGTGCATAAACAACCAAGCTGTTCTGTAATGACACCTCCATGGGTCATTTGGAGCTTCACTTCCATTCTTTACAGCTTATTCTTTTCTATTGTCTTTACCCAATGGTCTGCTTGGTCTTGTTTGCTGAGTATCTAGCAACAGAAACACCAGGAGCCACAAGTGGTTCAGACTTAAATAAACCTTTTTTTTCTCATCAGAGTGTGGATCCTGTTCTGAAAGCTAAACTGTGATGAGGATAATTAGCAAAAACAATATTATAGCTGAAGAAATGGCATTTGAGCTATGCCACATATAAAGTCAAAGGAGGTGGAGGGGCTCTCCGTCTTTCACCAACCCCCATAAAATATAGAAGAATACAGTTTTCTTTCATGATTAATTGATTAAGCTTAGAGTTACAAACACCCTGTTTTTAGTTTTTGTTTCACCAGTTTGGTTGATTTTCATTCTTGGTTTTAGTAGTTTGTTTTGAGAGTGTCTTTGGATAAGCAAGAATTTAGGAGAGAGGTTTAGTATTGTGAGACTGTGAAAAAACTTAACTGGCATTTAAAATGCTAACAGTTCTTTTAAAAAATTGATTTAGGTGCTCTAACATAATTTGGGGGCTTACCTGGGATTTGGAATCAGAACCTACCACAAATCCAGTTCTTGCTGATGGATATGGCATATTTTTTGCATCAGGCATTACCAAAGGTTTTACAGTTCACCCTGAGAGAGGCATGAAAGGTGACATTAAACGCTACATGTATAAAGGCTAATTTACACCACTGAGCCCTGCTCTCAGAAACTGACATAGATGCAAAACTGTCTGTGAAGCTGGATTTAAGAAATAAGTGCTTAAAGTTTTAAAAACATTTTTAGCGCCATCTTCTGTCAGTACAACAGTCAATCTTAATAATCCCCACCCACACACACATACAATGCTGTAATTGGTGAATAAACAAAACAAAACACACAATTTCCAGAGTCCTCTAAAATGCTTCGGGGCCTCATACAGCAGCAGACTAGATATATTCCTTTCGGAACAAAGAGAAACTATTTATTGTCAGTTGTGCTGTGATAAATGTTAAAAATGGATGGGTGCTAATTAGTGAGAACTTTTGGTCTTTAGTACATCAGACTGTGCCTATATACTAATAAGAAGATAGTCCTTCACAACAAAATATCAGACAACAATGGTGCATTGACCATAGAATATTAACAAAAGCACGTGTATTTGACCAAAAGTGACTGTACACAGACTCCCCTATTGTTCTTGGACTATCATCAAAGTCACACAGTAGGTTTGAGCCAAACACAAAGCTTGTCCCCACCAAAGATCAAAGCGCGGTCGAGGCTTTCATGCGGCCCACTGCATTGTGTTCATCATGAGCCACTTTGCCTTTTGTTCATTCATGTAAATGGAGATGATGAAAGAGGTGGTGTTGCTGCAGACGAGACGATCTGACTCGTGCTCTGAGAGACCAGCAGAGCACTCTGGCTTCTCCTCTGAAATCCCCTGTATGCTCCTACAGTATATCTTCGTGGCTTACTGAAATATTAATCGGGCCTGGAGCAAAAGCGGCAAAGCCACAAAAATCACATATACAGAACCACATGTGAATGAGCACACATTTACGGGCACACACACACACACATTGTTCAGGGCACAGGACTTGTATAATTCAGTGGCTCAGTGCTTTTGATATCTACTGACTACATGGTTCATTGTGGAATATCGAGCCTCAGACATAACTTCCTCCCCAGAGACAATAGAGGAAACTGCAGAGCTCTTCTACCCTACTGCTGTTCACTGAACACAAAGCATACACACTTGAAAATGGTCCTCCTATATTTCACGCCACAGAATCAGCTTGTATTGCTTGTGTGTGCAATACACCATCTGGCATTACAGTTTTATGTTCTGAACAGTAATTAATTCAGTCACCCCAAAGGAGGCTCTGTGCAGTAACAAATAGAGATGTCAATAACCAGTCATGTAGGGATGACAAGCACAGACAAGAGATCAGATTTGTGGTAAGCAATATTCCCATTTTGCTTGCAGCGGTTGCAGTTTCTGGACTTATGCTTTCCAAGACATGATTGAATTTGAATGTATTTTGTGGCATTTAAAGGTCAGTGCTTCTCATCATATGTAAGAAATACTTATCTAAAAACATCCGAGATGGAACCCCTTTAAGTTTTAAGCATTCTATATTATCAAAATTCTCAGTTCACTTTTTGATTTGATTTGTTGTTGTTTTTTCCTGCATCTGATTGCACTGTAGACAAAGAGAGAACAAACTGCTGTACAGGGAAGTGAAAATGATGCAAAGTGCCAAAAAGAAGATGCCAGCACTTGTCAGTTTTAATGTCCTTAGCCATGCTGAGGCCAACTTACTACGTCTGAGCTCTGTCGCTGCATGTGTCAGTTCATCCCAATCCAGTGTTTGTCATAAAGACAGCAGCACTGACAGATCCTCGCACTGTTTATGCACAGCCTAGTTTCCCACAAAGTTGGGAATGGAAAGAAAATCTCTACACTTACACACACCCACAATTGCACTTTGCACATTGTAGTGGGTAAATGTTCGTGTTTCTCTATGACAGTGGGATTACACACCTGATCAGACCCACACTGCACCAGAAAGATCCCTGAACAATGAAAAAGGGCGGGCAAATCAATAATAACAATATCAGTAACAATAAAAACACCTCTACACACTCTTTTCTTCTTATATGCACACCAGGCACGATTAACCACAACAACTAATGATGCAGATCTCCATTAGTTTTCCTCTGCTAGTGTTGAAGCCCACTGGCTCCCAAGGGAAAGTGGATGGTGCTTGCTCAAAGGTGGATGAATCACTGGGGAAATTTGGGTACAGTTCTGACTTTCTTTAGCGCACACACGCAAGCCATTTGGGCAAATATAAGGGAGGAATTATATAACTACAACCGGAAACCACAGAGACAACTGATATTTTAAGGGAATTAGCCACCAGGCATAACCTGCAATAAACATAACTATTTTTCTAAGGAGGACACAAGCACCAGCAGCAAACAGAAACTTCTCCGGGAACATCGAAAACGACACTTTCAAAGTAGTCTTGTAAGGTATCACGTTGTATAACATCTTCGTGGTCGTGTCGTGTCCACCCGCCGTACCAGCAGGCAACGCAGCACAAACAAGCCGCATGAACTCTTAATGCCAGCGCCTTGTTAACCTGACGTGGCACCTGAACGCACCGCGACAATAACCGGATTACAATTTGGCTTCCCACAAAATGTCGAAATTGCGCGCGTGAAATTCCCATCAAGTCGCTGTCTTTGCAGGTTTAATGAGTCATGACATTAACTGAGCCTAAGGTTGTTCCTCCCACGCCCCTCCAGCCCACTCCTCTCTTTATTTAAGGCGCTCCTCTGCTGCAGCCCTCAGAGCAGCAGGCGCACAGTCAGCGCAGCTCTCTCCTGCCGCCGCGGAGGGACGAGAGCTCCAGCTTTGTCACGTTTTCCCGGATTTACCCGTCAGCTCGTCACGATGAGACTTGTTCCAGTCGTGCTGGCGGTTACGGCTCTGTTGACAGGTAGGTGAAAGAGTTATGCCTTTCTTTTCATTCTGTTTTTTCTCCCTTTTTTGTTGAGTTTAGTTGAGTTTCTTCAGGACCATGGACAGAGACGCCATCGATTCCTCAGATTCACTACAAGCAAACTATTCGCTTATCAACCTACATGTTTAACACATGCTTTTTTTCCCTTTTTTTTTTTTTAAATTCCAATGCAGGAAATCTTGCGCTTCCAGTTGGCAAAGAAGAGCAGAGAGAGGATGTGGTATGTTTTTCGATCCGTTGCTTTTTAATCAAAGCATTTTCTGTGCAAAGATCTACATAGTTGTTTAACTCATTTGAATTTTGCAGGTAACACGATGTTTGGTTGAAGTCCTGTCCAAAGCTCTCTCCAAACCGGACTCTCAGGTCGATCAGCAATGCAAAGACATCATCCAAGCAGGTCTGTAGCACAAATGATCGGTTGGATAATTCCAGTTACTATTATTATTGTTTTTACGTTCTGGCAGGTAAAACAGCATTCAGAGCGCAAGTAAGAAGCTCAAAGGTATAAAATGAGCCAGGAGTTTACATTAAAAATGATCATAGTTTTCACGACTTCTCTCAAAAAGTAGTGCTGATTTCCTCAGATCATTATTCTTTTGATCTAAAGGTTAAAATTCCACTACAAATCCATCATAACTTGCATCTATGTAGCTCTTTGTGGATTGTTTTTAATATTTCTTTTGCTCTGTGACAGGAATTATACATGCCCCGTTGGACAAGAAGAGTGGGGATGCCTCAGTAACTCATGAAGAGATAGTAAAAGTTCACGCAGAGCCAGTGGCAAAGGCAGCAGATGTGAAAGACATCGAGGAACTCCTGAAGTCTGTGGAAGAAAAACGAGAAAACCCAGAAGATGAGCGCAGCCAAGAATCCTGGAGTCTGGGTGATGAGAAGGACAAGAGACATGAGAACGATGTGGAAGAAGAACGGGAGAAGAGGAGCAGCTGGAGGCCTGGAAGATTCCACCAAAGAAAGCACAAACGAGGAGAGGAAGAAGAGGATGGCGAGCGCAGCCAAGAGAGTTGGGGAGTAGATGAAAAGAGGTCAGACGATGAGGAAGAGGAAGATGAAGACAGAGAGAAGAGGAACTGGAGGCCTGGAAGATACCACCAAAGAAAACACAAACGAGATGAGGAACCTCTAGGAGACGATGAGGTAGATGAGGAGCGTAGCCAAGAGCGCTGGGAAGCAGACAAAAGGCACCGGGATGAGAATGAGGAGGAGAGATACAGGCGCATTTGGAAACCCACACATCGCTATCATCACAAGAAAACACTCCACAAACGGAATGATGAGCCATCAGAGGGCGAGGAAGATGGAGAACGTAGCCAGGAGTACTGGGATTTTGATACCGGAAGAGATAAGAGGAACTGGAGACCTGGCAGGTACCACCAGAGGAGACACAAACGAGATGAAGAGCTGTCAGAAGAAGCCAAAGAGGAGCCAGAAGAAGAACGCAGTCAGGAATACTGGGATTTTGACACTGGAAGGGAGAAGAGAGAATGGCGGCCTGGCAGGTACCACCAGAGGAGACACAAACGGGATGAAGAGCTGTCAGATGAAGCTAGGGATGAACCGGATGAAGAACGCAGCCAAGAAGACTGGGATTTTGACACTGGAAGAGAGAAGAGAAACTGGAGGCCCGGCAGGTACCACCAGAGGAGACACAAACGGGATGAAGAGCCGTCAGATGAAGCTAGGGATGAACCGGATGAAGAACGCAGCCAAGAAGACTGGGATTTTGACACTGGAAGAGAGAAGAGAAACTGGAGGCCCGGCAGGTACCACCAGAGGAGACACAAACGGGATGAAGAGCCGTCAGATGAAGCTAGGGATGAACCGGATGAAGAACGCAGCCAAGAAGACTGGGATTTTGATACTGGAAGAGATAAGAGGGACTGGAGACCTGGCCGATACCACCAGAGGAGACACAAACGAGATGAAGAGCTGTCAGAGGAAGCCAGAGAGGAGCCAGATGAAGAACGCAGCCAGGAATACTTTGATTTTGACACTGGAAGAGAGAGGAGAAACTGGAGACCCAGCAGGTACCACCAAAAGAAACACAAACGAGATGAGGAGCTCACAGAAGAAGACGCGGAGGCGGCAAAGGACAGAGACGCAGCTTTGAGGTACTTCAAATCTTTTTTTCACATCAAACGACTTCTACTGTTAAGTGTTGCAGGTTCATTACCTGCAATCTGGAGCACAAAATACTGCAGATTACTGTAAGAACAGACAATAAAAGCCACATCTCACAAATGAAGCATGTGCTGCCATAAAAAATAAATAAGTAAGAAGAAGTTGGTAAAAATCTAACCATTTTGCAGATACCTTGCTGAGAAGCGGAATCCCTGGATTTACAGAGGCTACTACCACCCAGCCTGGTTTAAAAGGGATTCAGATGAACACACTGCAACCTCAAACAAGGTAAGCACGAGGTTGTGACAATACTATGTTTGACTGAAGATAATAAAGTGCGTATAACTCCCTAATGTGTTTTTTTTCCTTTTTGTCTTTTCAGATGGATGAACTGACCAAGTTGCTGAGCTATAAGATAAACCAGCTGGCTAACCACTCTACTCAAGAGGAGGCAAAGAGGAGCTCGCAGCAGAGAGCACTTACACCACAGGAGGTAAAAAAACAACTAAAAAAGGCTGCATTCACAAGTGCAAAAAAAAGTGCTTTATGCCAGTGATGAAGACTGAAAATTAGTCGTGAAATCACGTCTGCTACTTATACTGATGACCAGAAGGGTTCGGACAACAAACAGGCAATTTAACATCACACAAAAGTCAGTTCAAACGAAAGAACGCCACCTGATAAAAACCACACTCACTGCAGTCTGCAGCTGTTTCTGTAACTATTTGCACCACATTTAGCTGACCTAGTAAAACCACGGAGCGCATCACACACCTCCACCGCACTGCTTCCCGAGGAGAAAAAGCAGCCCGTCTCATTAGGGACATCTCTAGCCTGCACCGTGATCCTGGGATTTAGCCTTCAGAAAGCGCAAAGCATCTGTGCAAATGCACATCAAGAACCGCCCCTTGTGAGCATGTCCTCAAAACATAAAGGAGAATCTAACCAGTGCGTTCATGAGCAGCGACTCGTCTGGCTTGCTTTGAATCTGTGCGCTGACTTCCTCGCAGCGCTTCTTTTTTTTGCTCTCCCTGCACCAGCGTTTTATGAGTGCTGCAGTAATCACAGTAAGAACCACATGACTGCAGCTTCTCAGAACAAACAAAGTTATAATATACCCATTAAAAAAGAAGAACTAGAGCCTCCAGAGACCTCGCTATCTTTGAAGGAGAAAAACAAATTAGGGAGGCGATGGCATAATGATTTATTAGTTTTTCAGCACTGCAACTACAAGCATGACGAGGGAATATTTAACCTAAATGACCAATTACAATATTTTATTTGAAGAATGCACAGGGTGGCGGGGGAAACAGAAGGAAATGTATGATCATTCAGTCCTGATTTCTATTCCAAATGTGATGCTGTTCCAGCAGGAAATGTTGGTAATGTGTTAATCCATGTTTTTCAGGAGAAAGAGCTACAGAACCTGGCAGCGATGGACATGGAGTTGCAGAAAATTGCAGCCAAGTTGCATGAAAACACTGCATAACTGAAAAACATTATGAAAAAAAGTTGCAATTTTACTGTATGTCTGCCAGTTTAGTGTGCTTGCAGTGTTAAAATGAAGAAAAAAAAAATAAAACCACCAAACCCTGGAGCCTTGCCAAAGCATTTTAGCTGACTTTTCGTTTTTGTGATATTTTGATGTTATCAAATCAAACAGCATGGGAATGGCTTGGATGTTTATAGTCAGAGAAATGTAAAAACAATATATACATATATGAGATCATAATTACTTAAATGTGTTCTGCAGAGTTTGTTCTGACTGCACTCAATAAACAGTTATTCTGGGACCAAACCAACATCTCTCCTTGATTTACTGAAGAAAAAAAAAAAAAAAACTAGTCACACATTCGGTTCTTTTAGTACTGCTTTTTAATAATGTGCAGGTACAAATGTAGCCCACAGTGAAGCTGCATCAGCAACTGTGTTTCATAAAACAAATGGCACTTTCTGCAAGAATAATAAAATAAAATAAAAGGAAGTTATAACCTAAAATCTGGAAAACATAAAAAAACTTTTACTGGTCTCAGGACAAAAACAACCAAAGCTGTTACTCTCGACACACAAACTATAAACTGGCTAATAGTTTACTTCTCATCTCCACTGATGTGAGCACACCCGGCAGGAAAAAGTGTTCTGATGAATACAAACCAGACACTCGGTCTCCCTTACTACTGATGGTGTCAAATCAGTTCAACAGCACAGGAGGAAAAAAAAAAATCCCTACAGGCCTCTGGGAATGTGCCCTTAAAAAGATTTGATGCTTCTCTATTTGTTTATCCCTCCGTGTCTTCCAGTTTCTGTCTCTTTGGTGCTGGTTCTTCAGCTTGCTTAGAGCCTGCAGGTTTCGAGTGGTCCGTGGCAACGGTCGTCCCTGAGAGGAGGTAGCCCCCGCCCCCGCTCATTAGTAGCAGAGGATGTGTCCTGTCAGGCAACACCTAGGGACCAAACACAATCGCAGTCAGGAGACATTAACTCTGCAAGAATGGTTAGAGGGTGAATAACACTTTGGTCCTGAGAGTCTGCAAACATGCATTTATCTAGTTGCTGCTGCTTAGTATCCAATTCTGTAAGAAGCAATAGGAAAGAATAGGAAGGCAAAATAAAGAAAAACAAAAGCAGGGAGTCTCTAATAATTAATCAAGAGCTGTAGCAATTAATGTAATATACAGATGCTTCCAAATGTGGAAGGTTTTTAAAGTTAGTCCAAAATAAAGTATTTAGAAATGAATTTCATCCTCTTAAACAAAAGGAGCTTCAACACTCAGCAACATCGCCGTGTTCTAATTAATTGCAGTTTCTAAGCAGAGAATTAGATTCTTTTCTGCATTGTGTCATTAAACATAGTGAATATTTATGGTTAAGCAATAGATCCTGGTGGGACAACAACCAATGAATCGAAAGATTATAATCCACAACACTGTGATGCAGAAGAGTGAGACTGAAGCAGTTTACATACATGAACTCGTGACCTGAGCCTTTCTTAACATTACCCACAGAAGCTGTGTGACAACTCTAATGTCCAACTTACGTCCCCAGCAGGTTCTATGCTACGCACATCTTAGATCACAGACCATCATGTAATTATTTTGGGCAAATATATTGGGCCTCACCTCTTCATCTTTGAATAAAGGTGTCCCATGTCCACATGTGTATAAAAATCAAGCACCTAGCCATGCAGTCTGCATTTACAGACATTTGTGAAAGAACGGGTCTATCTACGGAGCTCAATGAATTTGAGCATGATACTGTAACAGGATGCTATTGCTGCAAAAAGTTTGTGAAATTTATTTCTTTTTCAGCTGTAAGTGGTATTTATTGCAAAGTGAAAGTATTTACAAACCAAAGCAATTCAGCCACAAAGTGGAAGATGATGTAACATTACAGACTGATTAGGCAGACTGTTAAAAAAGCCTCCTATGACATAAACATCAGCACAAAAACTGTGCTGGGAGCTTCAGGGCATGGATTTCCATAACCGAGCAGCTGCACATGAGCTTCACATCACCAAGCACAATACCAGCGGAGAGGTATAAAGGTGCCAGCACTGGACTCTGGGGCAGTGTTCTGTGCAGTGACAAATCACACTTTGCTATCTGGTGGTCTGATGGATGGGTTTGGGCTCCCTGCCTGTCTGCTTTGTTAAAATTGTAAAGTGTGGTAGAATAATGATAGTGCCATGGGTCTGTTTTCCCTGGTTTTGGCCTGCCCCTCATTGTTCCAGTAAAGGGAAATCTGGAACGACCCTTTTCTGTTCCAGCATGATTGTGCCCCAGTGCGGAAAGCAAAGTCCATAAAGCTGGATGAGATTAGTGTGGAAGAACTTCAATGGCCTGCATAGAAACCTGAACTCAACCTCACTAAGCACCTTTAACGTGATCTAGTATGAAAACTATGAGTCAGGCCCTCATGTTGAACATCAATATCCGAGCTCACAAATCTTCTGGATGAGAGGGCAGCAGTTCTCCACAGACACACTCCTAAATCTTCTTTAAAGGTTTTTCCATAACAGCAGAAGTTGTTCTAGCTGCTACGCACTGTTGGTGTTTTGGGGGACTGCATGTATGCATGTCTGTATAGATTGCATATCCACAGTAGCCAAATTGTACTCAAATTGAAACAAGCGCTGTCAGACTGGACATTCAGCAGGCTTTACTCTGGCAGCTATCCAGTACAAAGTGATGCATTTTGATGAAAAGTCCAAATCCTTTAGCCTTTTCCCACTAGTGCCTACTCGACTGGGTTCAACTCAGTTTTTATTGTTACCATGTACTTTTTTAGTACCTGCTCGGTTGGGGGTCCAAGCGGTATGAGTCAATGGGAAAGTGTAATGTCAACTCTGTATGCCACAGATTATCCAGTCAGCGGCATCACTTAATTAGTCATGAGAGCAATTGCTTCACAAAAATCTAAATAATAATAAAAAAAGTAGCAGTTGAGTCCAGTTGAGCAGATCTGATGCTAGTGGAAAAGTGCTAATTGTCTAGTTAACCTAAACAGTGATAAAGCAGTTAGCTGTGCTGAGGAGAAGTGCTGATTTGAGTAATTATTGCCTGTTGCTTGAGGACTATGAGCCACCTTCATTATACTTTGATTACAGAATAGCTTCAAATGCAGAAAATCAGAAAGAGCGCACAGTGCAGAGTCCAAATATTTACCTGGTAATGTCTCATCCAGGTGTCTGTGAGTCTGAGGTTGACTGTGCCGCCACATTCCCTGAGTTTCTTGAAGCACTCTACGAGAGGCTGCGGAAATAAACATAGAAAATATTTCTAGCAACATGGGCATAAAGGAAGTTAATAAGTGCAAGCAACCTCTTGGCGGTCATAATGTCCATTGCATTCATGTGGTATGGCAGGTGCCCCCATTGGATGTCTAACCAATACAAGCCTGACTACAGTGGCAACTAATGAGAGATCTCACTTATTAGCTTTGTTCAGTATGGGACATGGAAGATCTTACCTCTATGTACTGGGAATAAACTACAAAAGGCCTGGAGGGTGAGAGGAATTTGAGCAGACCCAAAAGGACGGGACAGGGGTGAAACCGGCTCGCTATAACCAGCCTGCAGGTGAAGAAGAGCGAGATGATCAGGCAAACAAGCCTAGTATGAAATACACTGTCAGCTGTACAGGAAATGTGTACGTAGGCAATACTGCAATTCAGTAACTAATGCTGCATGCAAGACATTAACGGAAGACTCAAGGATTTACTACCTTCCTGTAGTAGACATTCATACTATATTTCAGAAAGCTGAACGAGAGAGCGAGTCAAACAGGGTGATTTAGGACAATGTGATTATCATAAAGCTGCAGTGATTTAGAGGGGAATCAATAGGGTAACAAGCTCAACACTTGTATTCCAGTCTCAGATGTCACCTTGATAACAATTTATCCATCAGTCACAAAACACCTATAAGGCGTTCTTCACTTTATATGAGAGGAAACTGCTGAGCAATCACTTTACTTACCCTGTAAAGGGCAATGTACAATAGTCATTATGTGTGTGCTCAGAAGAAACAAATAATTTCTAATGACTTTTATAGAGATAGTTAATGACAGTATAATCATTCATAAATTTCTCATCCCTGTGATCTACTGTAATTGTTTTTTTTTAACGACCTGGTTGAATATGGAAGTAATTTTAAAAAAGGCAGAGCCAGAGCGGAGAGAGGTGGATGTTAGAAAGAGCAGGATGAGAGACAAAGAGACAGATGTAGGAATAAAATTGGACACCAACCCATCGGCATTCCTTCCTTTCAGCAGGGCGGCGGTAGCTGCCAGCCTCCTCTGCTTCTCCTCTAGTCTCAGTTTCTTCACCTGAGCCTGTAGAAAACAAACAAACCCTCAGGTCAGGAAACCATATGATAGTATGTGTACTGTTGAGAGTCATCAATGATATGTCAGCAAATCCAGTTGTTTAGTGATGATGTATTACCCATCTAATAATACCATTTATGCTGTAGGCCTTTTAACTTTGGTCCTTTCAACAAATGCTACTCTCACCCTTGTTTGTTTGTTTGTTTTTTAAATAGGTTTAAGACTTAATGTTTTTACATCTCTAATTTTTTGTGTATGGTCTGAATTAGTAGTTGAGTTTTTAGACATGTAGTTTTTTTGTGTGTTTTAGTTTCTCTTCATTCAGCTAATACTCCAAGTGAACCAAAGGTGCCACCACAAACCACATGAGAACGAGACAATAACACGGAAAATTCATCCCTCATATTTTTTATGTATTAATACATATGTATTTTATGTATTAATAGTACAGCCGAGAATGCAATCCATACATGGCTACAGAGACTACTCAATCTTGCAGTGTGCACTTGCGAGTTGGGTCGGATCACGTCGTCACCATAAAGAAACTGCTCTGGAATTAGTTTGGAACTGAACTGAGACCACGTCCTCCTAAGGGTCTCCGTATGGTTGCTTTAGTCTGCACATGAGCACGATTACAGTGTCCACGTCTGTACTGATTAACTGCACCAAAGAGGAATACTGTCCAGCCAACAGAGTTTTTATTACGCAACTTATGCAACCAAGCATGCAGTGTCATAATATTGTGCTGTGGATGGAAACGCTAACTGTCATCTAGCTTAACTTCACTAACCTTCAAAAACCTTACCGGCACTTATTTACTCATGTTTGAGTCCAAAGTGACAGGAGGCTGGTAGATTTTTGTTTTTTGGACATAAATCATCTTTAGATGTCGAGTACCTCACTGGCTTAATGATAACTACTGCTAAATCTGCACATCCACATATATCCTCTCTGTCATGAAAACATGGAAGCCACATTTGACTGTCTGTGTAACTTCTATGAAGTTAGAGCAGCAACTTCATAGCAACATAAAGAATTGGGAGTATTTACTCTAAATGGTGCCTCTGTGTTTGCTTCCTTTTGTGAAGTGAGACTAGCAGGCAAGCTCCTGTTTCTGCTGACTACAAAACTAAGAGGACTGAGGAAAAAATAAGGAAAGTGCATGAACGCTGGACATACCTTGGCTTCTTTGAGTTTATCCTTCTCCGTTTTCTCCACGTCCTGACCAGCATCATCACCAGTGTTGGTCTCCATGCTCTCCTCCTCTGGAGTGCCTTGCTCTTCTGCCTCAGGCTGGTTTTGCTCCTTCTCTGCAGCCAAGTTCAACTGCTTTTCATCAGTATTCTCTGAAATGATAAATCTTTGTCACTGCAACATTGAATACCATAAAGTATGATTCAGTCTCTTGAATCATACTTTATGGATCAAGTATGATTTAGGTTATTGTTTTACATTCTGAACTACTGAATTAAACTTTCTGTATGCTTACATGAACAAATGAAAATCAAACGGAAGAGAGAAGCTAGCTATACTTCTACATCTGAAACTAAAGGGCTGTAACTATCTTGAAAAGACTGTTAAAAAAAAGGCGAGCCCTACCAGCAGTGGGGTCTTTGGCACTGGTGTCCAGAGTTCCTGCCAAGAGAGCATTGACGTGGCAGATGGGAAACTCATGCAGCGTGTCGTGAAAATGCGCAGGAAAGCCAAAACTCTCCACTCCCGCCCGCACTGGCCCACCCCCTGGGTACATTTGGATCACTGATCCATAGCCTGGATGAGGAGCAAGCAGAGAGTATTTATTCAAAAGATCAAGGAAAAGATTTGTGCAAGAAGCACAAAACACTGAAGAAATAAAACCTTAATAACTGCACGTAGAAGAAGAAACTTGCCTCCCATTCTTTCCATGATGGATCCCAGTACAAGCCCAGCACAAGTCTCAAACACCAACACCTTACTGCCAGCATGGATGTTCGCCAGAGTTAGCATCTGGGCAAGTGTGTCATACCGCAGGTGGCTGCGGCAGATGGAAACATTTGTTTCATGTAGACATCTTACTGCTATTTAAAGAAAACACACTTACTGATAATTCACGTGCTGACTCACCAGATCTTCCCTGGTTCGCGGCCGTGGTACATCATAGCCAGGATGCGACAGGACGGTTTTAGAATCATCACCGTATTTTCATACCTGCAAAAGCAAAAGAAGGGAACAACTGATAGCACTAATTAAAACACAGCTCGTTAAATGACAGTCCAGAACAGGCTGTGTCTGTATCATCATAAGTGACTCACTTTTTCTTCTTCTTCTTGATGTATTTAACCTGGGAGTACTCAGTCTTATCTCCGAAAGTGGCGTGGTTATCTACGAGCTTCTTAATGATGTCCTGTGATGACCAAACACACATACAGTTGTTCGTCTCAGTTTATGTTGGATTACAGCAATTTAATCAAATCCTAAAAACACAATGTTCCCACAAAAAGACAAAAACATAATGTGTTCGCCTGTCTCTTTATTTCCTACAACTTTGCTATCATGTATGCAGGACTCATGACATAAATATGTCATAGATTCACTGGCCACTTGATTAGATATCTGTTTAACTGCTTGTTTACACAAGTCTCTAAGGCAGTAACTCATTTAGATGTGTACTGTGCTAAAGTCTTATGCCACCCCCTATTTCTTTACATTGTGCTAGGAAAATGGGGGAAAAGGTGCAGCACTTTATTGAAAAATCTTCAAGCATACATGAAAATACTATACATAAATCAGAAATAGACAATTCTAATGACCAGCCTCAACTCTCTCAGGCAGCTTTCTTGTCATGTCTTTAAGTAGTCTTCAGGAACAGTTCTCCAGGCTTCTTGAAGGACATTCAAAGCTTTTCTTTGGATCTTGACTGCCCTTTGTCCCTTTGTTCCTTATGATGATCCCACACCAACAAAGTTGAGGTGCAGCCCATGACTGATAGTCTTCCATTCTTTGTATTTCTATCCAGGTTACTTCACTGGCACTATGTTTGGGATCCTTATCAAAATGAAGCTGCTGCAAATCAGATGTTTTCCAGGTGGTAATAGATGGTGGATCAATATCTGATTGTAATTTTCTGTGTTCCTAATTCCATCAGATTTGCCAAGATGCTCAACACTACTGGCTGAAATGCAGTCCCAAACCATGACAGAGTCTTCACTGTGTTTTACAGATGGCCATAAACACTCCGTGCTGTACCACTCACCTGATCTATTCTGTTCTTATTTAGGAATATCAGGATTCATCGTTTCATGAGATTTATGGTAAATGGCCTGTATTTGTATAGCGCTTTTACTAGTCCCTAAGGACCCCAAAGCGCTTTACACAACCAGTCATCCACACATTCACACACACATTCACACACTGGTGATGGCAAGCTACATTGTAACCACAGCCACCCTGGGGCGCACTGAGGCGAGGCTGCCGGACACTGGCGCCACCAGGCCCTCTGACCACCACCAGTAGGCAACGGGTGAAGTGTCTTGCCCAAGGACACAACGACCGAGACTGTCCGAGCCGGGGCTCGAACCGGCAACCTTCCGATTACAAGGCGAACACCCAACTCCTGAGCCACGATCGCCCCATTTAACGCCATAGTCCAGTTCTTCTCTAATTTGACAAATTAGAACTGGACTTGTGAGATTTTGTTAAGGAACTATTTCCTTCTATAAAAATGGCTGCTGTTCCACTGAGATCATTTCTGATGAGGCTTCAGTAAACAGTGAAAGGATCAGCTGAATGGCTCAGATGAATCTCTCAGGTGACTTTACAGGATTTCAGGGCTCGCAAAATCGCTAGCCCGACGTCCCGGGGCTAGCGATTTTTCCAGTCGGGCTACCAAAATCTATCTCTGCCCTGCCCGTCGGGCTATCATAGGAAGCACAGATATATGTCAATGCTTTTGCATTCTTTCGGACATGTAGCTGGGTAATTATGTCATTGGCATCGATGAGCCACTGTCACTATGTGACATATTGAAATCGCGTTTGAATTTGCGCTCGTTTTTTGCTTTCACTTTGCGATCGCGCGAACTGTGTATAGAGAGCGGCAGCACTGATTGGTGAGTGACGATAATTTGCGCACCAATTCCTCTGACATCGTCTTATCAATCGTTAGCTTACTATGCGAACATGACAAGTGAACTCTCCCGCAGCAAGCTTAAACATGTGAGAGGTTGATTGCGCAGAGAATCGCTCAGCGTTATGTGAGTGCGTGTGTAAAAGCAGCAGGATATATATTTTAGTTCTGCAAAGCCAAATAAGACAGGTCAGGGTGAAGAAGGGACAGCCAAAGAAACGCCGACCACAAAACGGAAAAGTTATGACAAATCAGACTATAAGGCAAAAAGAAAGTGCAGCTTTATGGTTTCAGGGACAAAAGAATTTCTGTGGCTGCAATATGACAAGCTAAATAACCAGGGGTGCACATAAGTGGTCTGCAGGTGCGCATTCGCTGTCAAAATAAAAGACGCGCACCAGATAAGAAGTTGCAACGTGCATTTGCGTACATAAGATTTTCTGGAGGAGGACAGACATTTGTTTATAACTCTTAAAGATGTCGAAGAAGCTCCTTTAAGCAATTACTTTGGTGTTCCTCCACCTCCCAAAAAAATGTCAGAAGGAGTCCGAACCACAAAAGAAGCGCGTATTCTCGGAAAAGTGGTTGCAGGAGGTGAGCTGGCTTCAAACAAATGATGAACGCACAGAGATTTGGTGCAGAATGTGCGCGTCTTTTATTTTGACAGCGAATGCGCACCTGTGGACCACTTATGTGCACCCGTGTAAATAACATAATGTTCTGCCGGGTGTGTTGTTGGTTTCCCTCGATTTCTGAGTCGACAAGCGCCTTTGTTACTGGGACCAGTAATTTTAAGAAAGGCCCCCATTAGAACCCATGAGAAATGCAAGAAATGCAGTATTGCTCAGTCTGCAAATAACATATTAAAAATAAACCTGAAAAATCTGTTTAGAACAGCTACTGTGTTGCAAAGAGTGAACTACCATTGGCAAAATTTAGCAGTCTTTGCAAACTTCAAAAAGCAAATGTCCTCGATCTTGGTTCCACTTGCCTCTTATTCAGGATCTGACACAGACTGATTCATGTTGTACACAGTTCTTGCAAATTCATAGAAATTTCTGTTCAATTAGATCCAAGTATTTGAGTTGATGATTGTAATTTTTATACAATGTTGTAATTTGTGTTTCAACAATTTTATAATTAATGTTTTGTTTCCGTTACGATATTATACATTAAATTTAATATTGTAACAGAAACAAAACAGGAAACAAAACATAAAAAAATTGCTCCCTTTTTTATTCGGGCTACTTAAATTTATTTTGGGCTACCAAAAACTGAAGAGTCTCTGCCCGAAGGGCTACCAGGGATTTTGAAATTTTGCGAGCCCTGGATTTGTTCCCATTTCTTTATGACATGACTTTCAGATAATGTTCATCGGCTGTAGATAGTTTTTCAGGCCTGCCTAGCTCTTTAGGAATCCCCTTGTTGGTGCAAAAGTACTATTATCAGTATTAAATGAGTTACCTTCGGTATTTTTCATAGATTCAATTAAAGTCATCAATTAAAGAGATAATGGTCAACATTGGTTTTCCATCCAATTTGCAATGAAAAGAAAGTATTTTTACCATCACTCTGTAAGATAACAACTATAGGCAGTACTCTGACACCTTCTCATTTAAATATGAAATTGTAAAGTTTCACATGTACCTGACCCTTCAGACCTTTCTCTTTAAGAGCCTCAATGTCATCCCTGGTCAGCTTCTGTGATTTGCCATCGTCAACAATGTTTCTGTTGTCTGTACCTGCCTCCACTGCATCTGGGAGGCACAAACAAGCACACAAAGACACTACTTTAAGTAAAAGGTTATGGGCAGTAGAAAGTCTATGACATATTTATTTGGGTATAGCAGGTGGTCGTCACAAGTCCAAATGCAACTGGTAGCATAAAAGAGTAAGGTGTATATCTGAAAATATGAAAAAGACTTAAGATTTAACAGCAGGTTACACACCAAGGGGGCTTGCTGAGTCCTTGAGCTCATGTGGCTTTAGATTTCCTCCAGACAAAATCTCAAATGTGGTGCTGTACAGCTGTCCCACTGCATTATCGAGGAAGATCCACTGCTTCTCAAAAATCACCTTTCTAAGAGAGACAGAAAGAGCAGTTTGTTAGTATAATCTGCATAACACATCTCACTGCACACATGCTTTGATCTGAAAATAACAAATGAACACAATTTTTTAAAAGCACCTTATCATGTGAGCTAATCCTCAGTCTGTGCTTCTCGTAAAAATATTATAAACAGCACAAATTCAGTGAAGTATTTAAGGTGGTTAAAATGCTTATATTTTTCCTTTAAAGTTGTTAACTTACTTCCTCGGCTGAATCTGCACAGCTTTGAAGATTTCCCCTCGTTTCAACACAACGTAGTCACCCTCTTTAATTCTGTACTGATTATCATCGTCTCCGTTGTCCGCCATAACGAAGCTGATAAACGAGCTAACTAGCTCACCTGAACGATAAATGTTTTTCTCAGCTAATGATTCGGGGTCTTCGCTATCAAGGCACAGTTCAAAAAGGCACTACACTACCCTGAATTAATAGCAAAATATCCCAAATTAATATTTCCACGTGTTAGCTTTCACTTCTCTAGCTTCTCAGGACGGCTAAACGAAAGCAGAGTGTTGCTGGTGCCATGCTTCGACTTACTTGCCTGTGATTGGCTGGTTAGACATCGATGAGCCCGCTAGCCAATAGGAGTGTATAGAGTGAATAGAAGTGCGATGAGTTTAACTTTAGAGCTCAGAATAATCGATATCATGGGTACGGGGAGGGGAAAAGATGATCTTTCCCGAGAAAACGGCTTCATAGCTGGACTTAAAGAAGCATTGGAACTAAAATGCAAAATTATATTCTGTATATATAACGTGTTAATCTTTAGAGAACATTATGTACAACATAGACGAATATTATAATACTTATAGCAAGTAAGCTCTTCTTCTAGTCATATCTATGCTTTTTATTATCTGTGACAATCACGGTGGTGCTGTTCTTTGGAATAAGCTGCCTGCTGACCGGAGATCAGTTACATCTGTGACTAAAAACAGACTCAACATCTTTTTAAAATGTTTTATTTTGCTGTCACTGCCTTAATGCGTTGTAAAACTACATAGCTATTTTTGTCTTTTGTGTTAAGCACATTGGGTTTACACAGAATGACATATGCTACATAAAAAAGCTGTTGCCAATTCCAGTTAAATCTGGCAATATATCTGTATGTTTTTGTGTACTATCAGTTTAGAGCATTACAGTATAAAGTCAGGAGAAATCAAATATCATTGAAATACACTGAAAACTAGAATAGAATAGAATAGCTTTTTATTGTCACTGTTACAAGAACAATGAAAGGCAGTTTGGCATTTCTCCATGTGTGTGAAGTACACAATAGCGTAAGTATTTACACAATAACAGACAAATTTACATTTACACAAGAAAGATATGTACAGGTTATACATACACCTGCAAACATACGGATACACCCATACAAACATACACGCACATACATACATATATGTATATATACATATATGCATCCGTACATACATACACACACATATTTCCACATACACGCTTACATCTATATACATACGGATACATGCCATCTGAGGAGCAGGTGCATTGAGAGGTGCAGTGTGATCAGTGATATTGCACATTGAGTGGGGGGGTGCTGTTGGAACTATACTAAATAATGTTATAATAAATACAGTTTAAAGAGGTAGGGATTTGGTTGGATTGAAGTATAAATAGAAATAAGGTTTATAAAGAAGGTGTAATGTCCATGAGTGTTGGCAGTGCAGTTATCCTCCAATCAGGGTGGAGGTAGGGCATGTTTGACAGCCTGTGGGTAAAAACTTCTGTTGAGTCTGTTTGTCTTCAACCTGATGGACCTGTAGCGTTTACCAGAGGGAAGGGGGGGGGAAAGTGAGTGTCCAGAGTGCGAGGGGTCTTTGATGATGATGCTGGCTTTCTGCTGAAGTCTGCCAGTGTAGATGTCTCTGAGGGGGGTTAGTGAAGTGCTGATTGCCCGCTGTGCTGCCCTCACCACCCGCTGCAGTTTCCTCTTGTCCTCCACAGTGCAGCAGTTGAACCAGAGTGTGCAGCAGTAGGTCAGAAGGCTCTCGATGGTGGAGTGGTAGAAGTTTACTAGCAGTCTCTGGGGTAATTGGGCCTGACGTAGTTTCCTGAGGAAGTACAGCCTTTGTTGTGCTTTCCCTACCTGGTGGGAGATGTTTGTGGACCAGGTAAGGTCGGCCGAGATGTGGACTCCGAGGAACTTAAAGCTTTCTACCCTTTCTACCTCCTCCCCATCAATGTAGAGGGTAGAGTGCTCAGATCGCTTTGTTCTTCTGAAGTCGATTACCATCTCCTTGGTCTTGGCTGTGTTCAGATGCAGGTTGTTGTCGTCACACCATTGCTTCAGATGCTGAACCTCCTATTTGTAGGCTGAATCATTGTTGTTGTCGATCAGTCCTATGATGGTGGTGTCATAATATACTGACATTTGACATTTATTGAAGTCCAACAAACTTAAAGGCCTATTTCAGTTTCCAGTCCAGTCTTTCCCAGGTATGTCGAGCTATCATGTGATGGTTGTTCACATTAGTGGAGGACTGGATTGTTGTTCTAATAATAGCATGTAGAAACAAAGCATTAAAACATGTCTGTTGATTTTTCCAGATCTGTGCAAATTCATTCCTCTGCAAGTCTTAAGATGCTTCCTTCAGGTGTTTATTTAAAACGAATAGACTCTACCTTAACCGTAAAGCAAAGTGGTGGCAGCATCATGTCAGTGATATGCTTTGGCTACAAAAATAAAAAAGTCAAAAATGGGTTTTCCCAATAAACAGAACCCCAAACATACTTCTAAAACTGTGGCAAAATGTTTTGAGGTTAACATATTGGAGTAGCTACTGTAAAGCCGTGGCTTGAAGGCAAGAGAAGATTTGGGGCGATTGTTGACCAGCATTGTGCTGGTGCTACTGTTGGCTGCAGACGGAGGAGGAGGAGAAGAAGGGGAAGGCATGTTCGGAGGTGGCGAGAAAGAAGGATTGTGGGGCTGAGAGTAGGGACTTTAAATGTAGGGACTAAGACTTGCTGATATGATATTGCAGAGAGTTGGTTTTAGAGGAAGGATGTAAGAAACAGAGAGGAATGGAGGCGGATGATTCACTGGGGTGACCCCTACTGGGAGCGACTGAAACATGCAAATAAAAATGTGCAAGTGATTTTGATTAATGAGACTTGTAGTGCTTTGAAGGATCAGATTGATCAGCAAGGTACTATGATACTATATAAGTATCAGTCTAACAGAGCTCATTAAACTCTCTGAAAAAAAGGACCAATTATAAGAACTGTAAGCTAATAAAAAGAAATGTGAAACAAGTTGCAAAATAAAAAAACATCCTTTAATTACTTTTTACTTTTTGAAATGAGTACATTTCTGCAGCTGGAAAAAAAACGTGTACTTCTTAAAAACATCAGTTCATCCAGACTTTTGACATAGTCTTGACATATTTACATCAACAGCGTTATTTTCCTAGTGCGGGGAACATTGGCGTAACTGATTAAAACAAGATATATGATGAAAAACAATTATAACATTCTTTTCTGGGTAAAAATATGTCACTTTATCTCACTGTGATCTGGTATCACATTTCTTCTGTCACTGATGTGGTCAGTGTTTATGGACCACTGCAGCTACTGATGAGTGCTCTATTTTCACACCGTAACATTAATGTAAATAAGCGATCAATGCTCTTTAAAAAAAGCATAAACTAATACATCTTTGCTCATTCTTGGCCTCCGGTAAGTTTATGGAACAGTTCTTCATCTAGTGTTTCATTCTGGTCTTTAGATCGCGTGGAGAGGAAGATGTAACCACCGATGAACTCGTGGACTACCTTGCAGTCACAGCTCACGCAGGAGAAGGCTATTGTCACACTTTGATCAAATTCTATGGTCACCTGTAATTACATACAAGAGATTCAGGATTTAAAGTAATGCTGTCTGTAGATAATCCACCAGAAATGTCCTGAATGAAGGGAGAAAAAAACAATCCCTCACCTGTCTTATCTCCCAGTTGACATTCCACTGCTTCATGTTGGCAAATCTCCATGTGGTGACAGGCAGCCCAGTGGACATGTCAATACGAATCATGCGGTTATATGAAATCCCAAGAATTTCATCCTTCTTACTCCCTTTGAATCTGAATGATTGAAAAATAAGCAAAAGGAAAACCTCTTGGATTATCATTCATAAATGACATTGAACGTCTATTATATAGGTCCTTTCACCGTACCTGACAATGTAGTATTTGATACCAAACTCTGGGAGTGATTGCCATGCTTGGATGAAGCGCATCTTGGCCTCCACCAGAGACAGCTGTGCTATGTTTTGGTGTGCCTCGAGGATACGCGCGGTCAGCTTGATGCAGAAATCAAAGGCAAATTAAGTAATAATACTTTAAAAAAAAAAGATAGCTGTCGGCAAAGTAAAGTATGACAAACCTAAGACAAACCTGTTTGGTCTTGTGTTTCTTGGCGTATCGTGGAGAAACAAAACACTCCGCATTCATTTCCATCGTTTCAACGTCGGGAGCTGCTTGACCAGGAGGGGGCGCCAGGTTCTTCATTTGCAGAAAAGATTGAATGTGCTTCACTTCTGTTTTGTAAGAGCTGTACGCCATTGTCTTGCCTTTGGAAGCGAGGACACATGCAGCTTTCCACTTAGCGTACTGGGTTTCCTGGTCCAAAGGGAAGGAATAGAATAACAAGGTGTAAAGTTCGCCTCAAATTTCTCATGTTTATATACACAAATATACACAAGGAATTTTTTTTTTTTTACTAAAGAAGACTTACTGGTATTGACAGAAAAAAAAGCACAAAATCTCAAAAAGTAAAGATTTTGCTTTGAAAACATTCTCTTTACTTATATGAATGATAAGGTGGGCCTTACATTGTCACATCGGATGTACACCTCATTCATTCCATCAGCCACTGGCAGCAGAAGCTTGATGCCGAACTTCTTTTCAGTGACATTGACATCAGGGACCACCTCACAGCCTGGGAATCAAGAAGAGGAGATGGTAATATAAGAATGGATAGATACAACAGATCTCCAACAGAATATTGTCACAGAATATAACTGCTGTGTTTGTGGCAGCTTAAAAATGTATATTAAAGAATTACATTTTATATCTCAATTTCACATCATATATGAAATGATCAGAATACTTTGTTTCTCTGTTTTTCTAGCCTTTGAGGGGAAATGATCATTCTCATTTGGTTCTCAGTGGGAGACTAACCTTTTTTTCCAGCTATGTATTTTTAGTGTTTGTCTCTATTAATGTAGCTTTGCATATTCATAGTTTAACATAATTCTTTCTCATCTTTTACTGGGTCTTTGCAGCTCTTCAGTTCATCCACAACTGGTTTTAGCTCCTCTCATTCCCTCCTTTTCTTCTACTGACTGACTGGCTGCTCCTTTTAAACAGAGGATTTGACCAGCCATGTGCTAGCTATGTGCCTATGTGACTATAATAAACTAACATCTGCTCTTACTGACATCATTACCAACAGCAATTAAAATTAAATTTCATCTCAAATTTATTTATATATCACTAAATTACAAAAACAGTCCCCCCAAGGTGCTTTATATTGTAAGATAAAGCCCTTACAGTAAAGAAGGTTTCAGGGAATCCTGTTAACTGTTAATTTTGTATGCCATATGTAAGAATAAGGTCCAGAGTGTTATAAAAATGCTGGGTGGGTTTATTTACATTTTGACAGAATCCACTTGATTCTAATAACAGATTAAATGCAGTGTTTATGATGTCATGTAGATCGTGTTGTTCTCAGCAGCTACATAAATGTTAAAATCCTCCACTATGTTATTTTATGAAAGTGGAGCACAAAATCAGATAAAAAGTCAAAATATTTAGAGAAACTCTGTATAGGGGCCATGAGGACTGTAGTTATGACAAATAAAACTGTTTTTTTGTGTGTGTTATTTTTTGTTTTCTAATTATGATTTACAAGGCTAAGAGTCAGGCTTTCAAATGAATTAAAACTGACTGGTTGTTTTGTTGATTAACAAGCCGGATTGGCAGATTGCTGCCAGTTCTCCTCCTCGGCCTGTGCTTTAAGGATTCTGACAATTAGTATGACTTGGGGGTGTTGTCATTTAAACTACCATATTCATCCTGCTGTAACCAGGTTTCTGTAAGGCCGAAAAATCAACATGTTGATTATTATCATTACATTATCTACTAACAGGGACTTAGAAGAGAGATATCTAAAGGTAAATAATCCATATTTAACACTTTTACTTTTTGGTGGAGTTCTTTCTTTGTCTTTTTATGCTTTAATCATTTGTTGCTGATTCTTTTTGGTGGTTTGTGAGTAGACACAGTCTCCATTAGGATGAGGTTTTGGGGGGATGACATGAGGAGAGAAGCTACAGAGAGGTATGCTGTGTGAGTCCTGTTCTTTTGGTACATAGGATCCCTTATATATATCCTTAGCCCACATATTGTTACATTTGATAATCAAAGTGCCATAAATAACAGGAAATAACATGGTCACTTACTAGTCACCCAACAGAGACCCTTTCTGAGCAAGGAAACACCTTGATATACGTTATGAAATAAAGAAAAGCATAATAGGGCCCATTTAAATTCAAACTTATTAATCATTTTTTCACACAATTCTTTTTACTGACCTCGGAGGTGAAACTGCTCTATTGGTTCTCCACTGGAGGCCTCCTTGTTCTTGTAGTAAGAGATGGTGGTGTCCTTAAATACAAACCAGTACTCTTTGTATGCGCGCAGTGTCAGTCTTTTTGGCCTGATTTAGCATTGAAAAAGTAAATTTTTTTAAGCAAAACTGCATAAATGTTTTAAAATGTGCATAAAGTCTTATTTTTTAATAACGGAGGCTGCTCGTTCAGAGCAGCAATTCTGAGAGCCTTTCATTAATTATCAGATATCCTCAGGGGCATTATAAAACAGGAGCATGAATCAGAGACAAAAACACACAAAATGAATTTCAAAACAGAATATTTTATGTTTATCCAGTACGCTTTTGATCTCTAACAAATGTTGATCTTATAAATCTTAAATTTGGTTATTTAAGGGCAGCATGCACAGACATTACTATGATGATGAATGATTACACTTCAATAACTATTTAGCATCTTTGTGCAATATAATGTAATATATTTAAAGTTGGCTTTACCTAAACAGTCGGAGGGAATTTGCCAGCTCTGGGATGTCTGTAATGTCTTCCTGGGGGCAAGACAAACAACTGTCAATGATCATATGCATGCAATTAGTTAAGGCTTGTCTATCAACCTCAGCTTCAGAGCTGCAACAGAGGTGAAAACATTTGGTTTTTAAAAATATGTTTACCAGAATTTTGTCTGTGTGCCCGGCCTCGAGTGTCACCTCCAGGTTGGATAGGGCTGCCTCTATTTCGTCAATTTCTGGTTCATTAGAGTTGTTCAGAGGTTCAGTGGACATGGTCAGTTTACAGATGTGATACTGGTGGGACAAAGACTTCTGGTTAGGAATCTGCAAAAGCTAAGAATCTGCACTGAGCTTAACAACTACAAGTGGTAATGAAGTTCTCCGACATGACTTAGGAGGTTATGCAAGGCTGGCATGAGTCAGAGGGAGGTTTGAGCACAGCCCAGCGTGCCAGCCTTTGCACCAATGTGTAGGTGAGTGCAGCATTCCTTTTGAATCTGTGATTTCTGAATCACTGTCCCAATCGTTGCAAAATAATAGCTGAAGTCACCAGAGATGGGATGAAATTAGGACACTCATCATGTTGCAGCTGAAACACCAGGTAATAATCAGCTTCTTAGATCCTATTGTGTCTGTTGGGGCATTCTAATTATTACCGTACTAGCTTTTCTGCTACTCTGTCTTTAATTGTATGACTCTTTTCCCTGCCTCCCCCTCCTTTCCTCCTCTTCCACTGGGATTTTCCTCATGTCCTGACATGTCCTCAGATGGATTTAGGCACCCACCTCACTCTGCTGTACTATGAGCGTAAAGAAAAACATAAACTGTATTAAAGACTAAAAAAGCTGCATTACTGTGGCCCTGAAGAATTGCATGTCATGATCTTCATTTAAAAGCTTTACCAAAGGAAAGTTTACACTTATCATAAAACAAGGCATACTAGTGTAATGTATAATGACATACAATCTATAGCTTTATAGTCCTCAGGATCCAAATCTGAGCATTTATCCAAAAACAACCAGTCAAATGAAAAGGGAGTAATTAGTTATGCGAAGCATCTTGGCATTTTTATTTTAAAAGGTGCTATAGAAATACAGTTCATTATTACTTCTGCCAAGAAAGTTGTGTTTTTGGTACAGTTGGCATGGCATTCTGTCTGTAAACACAACAAAAGGTTTTGAATGAATCCTGGTAAAACTTTGTATGTGTGTAGGTTGAGGTCATGTTAACAAGCCATTAAAACTATTAATTGAAAATTGACAAAAAGCCTTATAACCTATGGTGCGTATTATCAGCATATAGAAAGTACCATATAAACATGATTAAAAATATCGCATCACATTTGACCTCTCCTTCAAAATCAATACATTGATCTGAAAGTCAAAGTGACAATAATGCCATACTGAGCTATTTAAAACTACGTTTTCTACTCCTCCTGTGTGTATGAATGACATATATTTTAAATATCTCATTATTTATTATAACTTAGTTATAGTAACAGGTTATAACCATTTAAATACATAAAAAGTTGAATACATGTAAACATTTTCAATATGTTTTTTGAAGGGGAAAACAAAATAAACTTCAGTTAACTTAATTACTTAATATTTAAACAGTGAAATTACACATCTATTAAATCCACATAAATGAAAATTATATGCGAAATCTGTCAAGTATACTAAAATGGATTTCAACAGAGCAAATAACAAAAACCTGCACGTGGCTCTTGGTTTTGCTGCAAAGCTCTGAAAGTACATTTAAAAAGAACAAAGAAAACAAAATGTAAATATACTAAATGAAAACTATTCCCCTAAAAAGAAATATCGGATAGATATTTGCGCTCTCCGAGTGCTTCTTGTTATTAACGTTATTTTATTGGGCCACACAACAGTTTTCTCATTAACCCTGACACTCATCAACCAAACTATCCTCTTGCGAAAGGTTACAAGGGTTACATTTAATAATCTTCCACACGTAGTATATGCAAGCAAACAATAATGATGCAACCATTGCACCACATTAAAACAGCTTCAACTGTAAAAAATAATTTGCTTGCTTTCTGCAATGGCAAGTTTTTCTCACCTGTAAAGATGCAAACATGAGCATTTCCTCTTCAGTGCAGTCTATCTCTTCCAGCAGGATAGACCAGCGGGCCTGCTCATATAGCTGGGTTATCCTGACGCCATCATACTAAAACACAAAAACATGCCCGCATAGACACATGCGGTTTTAGTTCAACAATTATAGGCTTCAACAGTTTATTTTTTCCATTTTTTGTGATCACCTTGGATCTCTTACCTTAGGATTGATGTCAAAGAAGACATTGTACTTGAAGCGCAGCAGTAGCTTGTCATAATCTTGAATGTCTTGCTCCATAAGTGAACGGGAGGAGTCCAACCACCTGTTTATTATAGCAACAACCAAATCAAATGTCTATCTAGGGAAAGAAATATGATTGTTTAATAATCAGCTTGAGATAGGAAATCCGGTCGGTTTCTACCCTGCATTGTTGACTGCTTTGTCCACCAGTGACAACGGCTGATACATCTTGGCCAGCTCGGCAGGTGGCAAGTTTGCCTGAGATTCTGCAAGAGGGTTTTCTCCAAACCAAACGCTGGTTGCAGACATTGGCATCCCATTCTCTGGGTCATAGGTTGCTTTCATGGTCTTACTATACATGGGGCCTAGTTTGAGGGAAATAAAGGGCTGATGATTAGCTAAGATTTAACATAACTTCATATTTATACTAAATATAAAGGTACTGTATTTAAAATCCAAATTCCAAGAAGCAAAAGTATGAATATAACTTGAAAAAAAAAGGTGAGAGAAAAACAAAACAAACTGAGCTACAGACTGAAGACGGAGCGATTTTTAGGATGGTGCAGAGTATGAACTTTGTACTCAGAGGAAGAGTGCGAGAGTGGGTGTTCCTGGAGGACACGGCAGCTTACTGAACAATTCTGTCAGATCTCACTGTTGAGAAATGTGCCCTGTCAGATCACAGATGCACTACATACTGTGCAAAACTTAAAAACTAAGGTGGGGATGCTCTATTCATATGCTATGAATATATGTATGTTTATATACCCTTTTTCTTTACGTTAAATGAACGTCATACAAAATGCAGCACACAGAAAGTAAAGAATCAAATGCACATTTCATTGTAAACAGCACCAATTCCCTTAGATAGGCTTACAGAGTCTTTCAAGGCACATGAAAGACTATTCCTATTGCACATCTTTTTCTTTCAGAGTACCTGTTCCACTTGGTCCTCCACTGAGTAAATCTATGTCCCAAATGTCCTCCTGTTCTGAGTCCTTATCTTTCTTCTTCTTCTTTTTGGAGGCATCATCCGGAGGCTTCAGCAGTGACAGTTCTTCTGGTCTTCTAATGTCTGAAATGGTGCAAAGCAGGAGCCAACAGGAAGAATATGGGAAGGAACTTGAACCTTGAACTTAGAACGGTGAATGAGGCATCCAAAATCAAAGCTGTAATAGTGCAGGAGAGAGCAATCAGAAGAAACAGAGACGCTTACTGAGTATTCTGCAGATGTCTATCACCGTCTTGAAGACCACATTGGAGAAGCTGACGGTCATTTGGATGGTTTTCATATTGGGAAGCTGCAGTAGCAGTGGTTTATGCTGGGGTGTGTAGCGCAGCTCAGCATCAGCCTGTGTAGCAAAATTAATTGTATTTATATTAATTTCAGGTGTCAACTCAGTATATATCCTGTATATTTACTTTGTCTTGGAAACCCAGTATCATCAGTATCATGTTGGTGTGCATGTAGTAAAAAATGAGACTTAAAATAATAATAATAATTTATACTTTGGTGCTTTTGTCCACATTTTTTACACCATTACTGGAATCAGAGTTTGTATTTGGGCTTAAACATTGCTTGACTGGATAAGATATGAAACATAGATTATATACCTATATGGTTTTGGCTACACTGAATAGGTCAATAAGAGTTTCTCTCAGTCTCTAAGTGAGAGGATATAATTTTATTTAATAGCTTCCAACGTGTTATATAAAACCTCTCTACACCTTTAAGAGCTGCAAGAACACACGTAATTTATTTAGCTAGATTTGACTGGAGAACACTTTCCCATTGGATATTTTAAGGGGAATTCCACATTCCTTTGGGTGTAAGAATTCATCTTACCTGAATCCCATACTTGTCCAAGGTCCAGTGGGTCCTGAGCAGCCAGCATTTCCTCTGTTCCCACCACAAAGCATGGTCCGACCAGTCCTGAGGAGCCTCTGCAAGGCAGACGTATTAAGTAAGACATTTTATCACCTGCATATTATTATCACATGTCAGGTTTAAGGGGTAGTTCACACATAAAGTTATTGCACTAATTTACATGTCGGGTTTAAAGAGCCTTCAGGGGGAGGTTCTGGCTCTGTAGGTAACATACTTCACCAACAACTACATCTGCTAGCGTCACAAATATTTCCTGCTCCCACGGTTGTGTAGGTGGTGTGGTTTAATGAGTCTACCTGACATCATCTTATGGTGCTGGGCTGAAATCCATCTGTTGATGACAAGCCGCTTAGTCATTTATTATGTCCCATGCTCTTTGAATCATCTCCATAAAGTTGCCTTCAAGTTAGCCACATTAGCTCCTCTGTGTTTTTGAGGAGTGTAAATTGATATCAGATCAGAGACTGGCTGAACTTTGGCCCCTGAGGCTACACAAGTTGGTGCACTGTGACAACACAATGGCACTGTAGTGTAGAAGAATGCAGCTCAAACAAGGGTGTGGCTTGGCTAACAGAGCTGTTGTAGCACCACATGTAGGTTGAGGTTGTTTGTTAGCCTTTGTAGTTACACACTTTTCAAATTCCTTCCAACCACTATGCAGAAACACATCCGTGCTAAGCACACTTACTGATTTTCTCCACCAGTTTAAGCATGAGGCCACCGATGTGCAAGTCTCCCATCACCCTCATCTTAAATTTCATGGACTCATCACCTTCCTTTTGATCCACCTGCACAGATAGCTGCCACGATGTTTCTCCATATTTTGCAGGTGTGACCATGGTCCTGTTCTAAAAAGACAATGAAGAGATTATTAAAAAAGGTGGGGGTGCTCACAGGTTTAGTGAACGCGACCACAGGGGCACAGCACAGGGGATCTTAGAAGGAAACTACTATCTCTAATTAAGCACTTAGTGAGGGGAATTCCACTAAAATATGTGGATTATTTTGATAATCCCTTTTGTTCGGATAATAAGGAAGTGTCTGGGATTGAGTCAGAGGATTGAGTGTTTCTCAACATCCTGATTTACTTGGCAAAGATTTCACCACCACACATCCCTTACTGTTTCTGTCTCTGAGTGGCCGCATATGGAGTAGATTCGAACTCTGCTTCTGCTGCAGTGTCTCTGCAATGATACTGCAGCCCCCGATCTACTCCCCTCACTCAATAGCATTTATAAATAAGACACCAGCGAACACACCGACGGGCAGAAGAAAAACAGATCAGACTGCAGAGCACGCAGCATGCACTAACTAAGGCGACACAACCTAGTATAACAGCACACATCTGGGGGGTTGATTGGTTGATGTTAATAAGGTAGAGTGATGGATGAAAGACATAAGGCAGATAAGAAAGGAAAGGGGGAGAAGGAGGAGCAGCACAGCTGCGGAATGTGTGACGAGCAGGGACACGAATCTGGTGCAGGAGAGATCATACAAAACAACAATCTCCACACACTGCATCAGCCTACACTTATATCAGATCTGAGCTCTGAAATGTGGGAAATAAAGACATGAAAACTCTGACACAAACTAATTTGAACTATTCACAGCAACACTGTATACTAGTGAAAGAGCAGACCTTTTGATACTGTGTTGTCAGGAGGATGCTTTTTTTTTATATACACACACTGCTGTAGGGTGCAGTAAAAAGTTGGAGCTTGCATGCCTGCTGAGGGAAAGCTTGTCGAGATGTGTCGGTGTATGATGAATTCACTGGCACAGTATTAGACTAACTGCAAAAAAAAAAACTGATGGATGGAGCAAATTTGTTTTAATGCAAAAGCTCTAATAAGAGAAAACCAAATATATTCATGCAAAATATACAATTCAGTGAGATCTCATATTGGAACTCCTCATACAGGACACCCACAGCACATTTAAAAAAGGCCTCAACGATTCTTTATTCACTGTAAATAGTCACTAAGCTCAGAAACACTCCTTAAATCATTAAAAAATTATTATAAGTTGAAAAAAAATGTTAGCAAACTTTCTCTAGAAACTTTCATAAACAGCAGGATTCCAAGAATTAAGGATTCCCTGAACAGTCCTGGGGTACATGAATCCCTGAGCCCTATATAGGCCTACGGATAAACCCCAACAGGGTCATCGCAATCATGTGTTATGATTTTTTTTCGTCAGAGATCAAATTCCGTAGTAAAATAACGGTAACAAATTTCCCAACCGCGAATAAGAAACCCATTCTTACCTTAAATTAAAGTTTCCTGCCAGTGAGCTATTCCTGGATATTTTCTTGGGAAGTGGACTGACCCCGAGAATGAGGTTCCTTTGGGAGTAAAACACGCCCAGTTCGCACAGGTAGAGAACGGAGGTGGGAACGTAGGAGGAAGTGGCCGAGGTGCACGTAGCATATTATCCTACAGAGGTGAGTTTGTTCTCAGCCTCAGTATACGGACGGCTGTTTAACTGTTTTCAGCAAAATATGAGAAATAAAATAGATAAACTACCATACTGTCCGTCTCAGTGGTTAAAAGCTACAGACAAGCTAAAACTAGCAAGTTTATCAGTGCTAACAAAAATATTTCAGTGAACATACTCAACCACTCAGCTAATACTGTCACTTTATTACCACTTTGTTATTGTGGAAATAAATAGCTCTTAGTTGGCTCAAATAAGAGATGTTAGCAGAACCAACACTGCAAAAAAGATCTTGCCATTGTTCTTGTAATAATTAGATATTATTTTATGATGTAAATACAAAGTACATTTTACTCAAATATTATGTAATATACGACCAAATGACTGAACAGAGCTTTGCAAAATAACACAAAAAAGTGAAGAGCATATTTATATATGTATTTAAAAATGCATACTCTGTATATTTGTTTGTTTGTTTCTGTTTATTTATCTGTTAGACTACCTCTCATGAAAACAAGAAAAATGTATTTCAGAAAACTAAAACTAGAAATCATGGAATTCACTGGACTGAATTCACGTTTTTATACCCAAATTTCATTCATGGATAACAACAATCGTTGTTTTAACAATAAAAAAAAAGAATTTTGAATTAACTTTTTAACTAATTAATTTTGAATGTGAATTAACCATTACAGAAAGATAAAAATAATTTTGGTAATTACCAACACTTTTAATTTAGGGCAGCTGTGGCTTAACTAATATGTAGGGTAATATTGTTTTAACACATATAAAAGACAGCATTTTATACAAAGAAGCATGTATTTTCATTTTAAAGTGAAATATGTGACAAAATATGTCATCATTCAGGCAAACAAGTTGCCTGTGATTGTAGCCATTACATTTGCACTCGGTATGGCACCCATATTACAGTCTTGTATTTTAGTTAGCAGCAACTACATTAGCATTACATTAGCTGTACATGGTCATTTTGTTCAGATAACCAGAGGATAAAACTGACATTAGTTTAAATTTGCACAAGTGAAGTAACTCTGCAGTTGTTCCACAGGTAGAAAGACAGTCTAAATGAGCATGTACAGGTAAGTGTATCCGTAAAGTGTAACCTGTTTCTTCTTTGAAGAAGTGAGCATTGCCCCTAGTCTTCCTTTACTGCATTTAAATTGCTAACCACTGGTTAATGGACAGATAGACTGTCCTTTTTTCTATTGTTTTTACTATAACTTTATTGTATTTACATTTAAAGTTGCATTTATAAATGAACCCTTGCATGAGGGTCCATTTGTAAGTTGTAATGTTTTCAACTATTAATCCTAACAGGATTATTATTTTTGTTTAAATGGCTTTTAAAGTTACAGACCTCAAACAACACGAACAGTTATATACCTCAAATTGATCAGCCCACCTTCAATAATTCCCACATCCTCCTCAATGAGTAAATCAAGATGAATCATTTGAGTTTGCCTTTTCCACATAGTCGTACTGCCAGCTTATGAAACACATCAGTAAGAAAGATGGTTAGCATTTTTTTTACCATTTGTACAGATGGTGTTCTACTGACAACCACCCAGCCACAGCCAGCTTTGTAGCTTTTAATATGTAGGTGTGTTTCGTGGTTTTTTTGTTAGTCATTTAGGCATGAAGTGAGCCCATGTGTGTAGCCTGCCACCCCCTGGTTTCTATCTATACTTTCGCCTCAGAGTGAAATGGATTCTAAAACTGGGCAGGGACATCAACCTCATGACGCCACCGTAGGAAAGATGAATGTGCTAACTTTCCTATAAGGCTGCTTTCGTTTAAGTCAGATTTAGTGTGAGATAAAATTCAAGATGTTGTATTTTAAGATAAATATCTTTAAATTGAATGAAAGAGCATCTCCTTCATGGAAAAGGACGTAATAACTCTGTCACATCATCAACACTGTGAACTTTGACCTATTAGCTCTTGTCTGCCTTCCACTGGCAAAATCACACCAAACAACAGCTTTTTCTATTACAAAATTTTATACTCCCAAATTATATCAATTATATCTCTTATTACGCATATGCATAGGTTGAAATACTGTTAATGACTGCACTTATCTGCAGAGAGACAAATCCCGTTTGAAATCATATTCAGTCTTGTTGAAGGAAATGATGGCCCTTCAAAACCTGATAACTCCTCTGGTACCACATGGTGGCGCCATTGGACCACACCAGTGTTGGAAGTGGGAAGACTAGGAGGCATTTCTTTATTTAAATGACTAAATGAAACAGTAAACTAAATAGCGTTTTTAAGGTTTGAATTCTGTGTTATATAATGGACAAATATAATTCCGAGTCAGCATTTAAAGTAGTTAAAATTATGTCACTTCATTACTTTTTTTTTCTTTTTACATTTTTTTTTTATTCATTTTTTTTATTTTTGCTCTGGAGACAGAAAGAAAGCGCTGACAGTGGCCACTAAAGTTACCACAACATTAGATGGAGTAAAATCAACTGTGATAATGCAAATAAAGTTGTTTGTGATGTCTCAAAAGGAGACTAATGTTGCTTTCTAATTGTGCAAGTCATCTCTTGGTTCACAAAAACTTGTTTTGTTTTGCTTTTTTAGAATAAAAATCATATTTTTAGATTAACTGAGAGACTCCTGTTACTTGTCCCATCCGAGTCTGGTGTCCGACTCTAGTGCAGAAGAACAGCCTTGGAATTGGAAAGTACTCATGGACCACTCAGCATAGCAGGATGAGTGCCAATGCGGACAAAAACCTTGGCACTCAGGTTGAAGGACACTCTCTCTGGCCTTGTGACCATTTTATTTAATTTTTTTTACCACACACACCAAAGACTAGGTGTAGCAAACATGCATGTGAGTTTGTCAGAGCTCTCTGTTTTTGCTATGAGTGTTTGGTGCTGGCACACGAGGTTGTGTTGAGGCCTTATGTAAGAGAGGAAATGTAAATTCCATGACAAAAACAAACAAATAAACCCTGAGCCTCATAAACCGTGTCATTGGTTTAAGGATGAATGGAAAATAACATAATTTGGACCTGTCAAGGCTGGACACCGTGCCCATGTCATCATGACACCTGTGGTTCTAAGAGCAACTTGGTACACACAGTCCGAGCTGGAGGAAAGGACAAACATCACCTATGCTACGGTGCCTGGGAGAATGATAAAATGTAGTCTTTAGACCGATTGAAGAGAAAGAGAAGGAAGGCTTTTGGACTGTGGTTTTAGACACAATAAATTACATCTACTGCCTGAAGCTGGTCTGAACCTACTTGGAAGCGGGTGGGAAACAACATCTGTAGAAGCCTTCGTCGGTGCTCTGTATTTATGGAAAGAGAAACCTCCCGGTGACCTGGGAACACGCTTACCCAATTAGCAGCCTCGCCGACGGATCAAATGGAAGTGAAAACATTCACTGCCGTGACGGAGACGCATCACAATGCTCCATTCATGCTGTCGAGCCCTATGCTTTGGGGGTGAGGTGGGCTCGGGGAGGGTGAAGGGGTGTTCTTTGAGGCATGTGATGGGGAGGTGGGATAGGTGAGAGGGAGTAACGAATGCAACAAGGAACTGACTTACCTCACCGTCTTCTTTGACGTGTCAGCGGAGGCCTCATTCATGGCTTAATACTGATTCAAACACTGTTCAAAGGTGTTGTTTTTATAAGGTTATATCCCCTGCACCTCTGCCTCTGCATCCTGCCGAACTCTCCAATTTCTCCAATCCAACAAAACCACATGTTTTGTCCCGTGGGACTAGGTGCTGAGGGGGTCAGAAACCCTGAGAAACAGCACAAGAGAGGCTCTTGACAGTGCAGGACTCTGGGGAACAAAGGCTAAACATCCTTGTGGCCTGCAGAGTGTTATAGTTTTTTTTAAGCTGTTAAAATCATGTCTGCTTCTTGTGAATTGATTTATTTTTAAGCCATGGATTCCCATAGCCCTCATGAAATTTCATACCGTTATTTATTTAAGTAAAAATAAACTGGGAAAAAAAGTCAACAAAGAAGAACATGCAGGGTATTTGTTCTGCAAATGTCAGCATCATTTTGAATTCAGTCAAGCGAGTTGAAGCAGGCGAGGCGTGATCATCAATAGAGAATATATCTACTGATGTACAGTGTAACACACAGTGACTAAACAGTCTATGAGTTGATGAAAAGTGCCTGTATTTGTCTGAATAGCTCCAACGCCACCTCTGATAGGTTATGTAATCCTTAAGCTGCACTGAGAGCCCTGCAGAAAGGCTCTTTTATTTCTAAAATAATTGTTTGTTTATACGGGTGGAGCTAAAGGTGCTTTAGTAAAAGGATCTTACGATCGTGCTTGAGAACCACTGGACCCTTGTAAAAATTGAAAAATGTTACCAAGCTAAGGCCAATCCCATAAAAATTCAAAATACTTCAAAAAGGGGGGAAATTTGAAAGTAAAGCTAAAACATACAAATTCATGGATTTTCAATTAAACTAGAATTTTCCATGTGCAACAGCCAACGCTGATATTCCCTTTTTTCCCTGTTCACTTCTTCTTGCATGGAAACATCTGATGGAAATAAAACTTCATGGTGTCAGGTCAGATAGCCATAAATACAGGTTGTCAGTGCAGTGTGACCCTCGCATTTAGAAGAGAGGCTGCTCTGAACTGTGGTTTGGAACAGGATATCATATGTTTAAATATTGAGCTTCTTTCTGAAAATGGGCTACTGTAAAACAACTTCCATCGCATAGCATATCGCTTTACCTGTCAGGGGCAGTATTTCATCGCTTTGCTGCCCAGAAGCATAAAAGATATGAATGAGCACAGACATGTGGATAGACAGTGATCGCTCACCTAGGACAGATACTCCCGCTTGTGCAAAATTAAAACGAGGACACATGGATGACATTTTCAGATATTAAACCTGATGAGTTCACAGTCCTTAGCTGTTGAAAACGGTACTTTGTCGGTTTCAGCAGGTGTGCATGAAAGTTTGAAGCGGCTGACGTCTCTGTTCCTGTAGGAATATCTGAAATACGTTGCATAAAGTCACAAGCAATGGTGCGATTTTTTATTAGGTCTGTCAGTTCAAACAGACACACGGTGGGAACATTGCCCATATGTCTTTGAAGATTAAATAACATATTTTCTTGCAGGTCACGCATGTTGAGGACTGCACAGAAGCATTCAGACGCCATCCAGCCACGTCCGGTGCTCCAGACCCAGAGAGAAGAAACAACCACTGACACTGACCTTGAAGTGACCATGACTGATCTCACAGGTACAGCGTAAGAGGAAGCTGGGCGTTGTGTTCCTTTCCTCACCACATTTGCCAACCGGTTGTGAATGGGTGCCATTTTAAAAGATTCAAATATGGGTCGCCTCTGCCTGTATCAGCTGATGCAGGTCAGTGTTTTCTTTGGCCAAGCCTTAAAGGCACGACAGGAGAAAGACGTACTGAGAGTTAGAAAAGGTCACATAAACTCTAGTGGGATTACTTTACCAACACTTTCCATGGCTGAGATCCCGTGAATGAATCCATTGTGGGGTGGGTCCTTGCTCGCGGAAAGCAAACCCTGTCAGGATCCAGTTCATTAGCACCTAGTTTACTGTTTGAAGTTAGTTATTTATCTGGTGTCTAAAGGGGAACCCCGTTCAGACATATGTAAGCACGCCCGTTGGTTGTGTGTGTGTATGTGTGTGCTTGTTCATGTGTGTGAATTCATGCGCAGGCATGTAGTATATACTTTCACCAGCGTTCAAGACTTGTAGGATCTACAGGGGATTTCCAGAGCAATTGGCTTGAGAGAAAATAAAAGTTTCCGTGGTGCAATAAAATGTATGGAGAATGAACAGGAGGTGCATTGGTCTGAAGGTGAAAAGCAGCGCTGAGAATTTGTTAGCAGTTTATATGTTTACATTCTGATGTTCATCAACAATGACTTGATTAATTCAAAGAAACAACAAAAAATTAAATCGAAGGAAGAAACAAGCTATTTTTTTTTATCCCATTGTTATATTTATCAGAAGCCACTCTTAAGAATTTAATGAGGTCATGTCACACAACTTCATCTATTCAGCATAAAAGGGAATTTGTTTTCGCAAACATTGCTTCGAATAGTTCAGCAGCAGTAGTCCATCTTCTTGAGTTCTTCTACTGTATTCCTAACTCTCATGTGAGAGTGCCTTTGTGTGTTTTCGCTTCTCTTTTCTTTTGTGATCTGTTTGTTCTTTGGAAGGCGTCCCATTGCCTCTGGTCAGACAAAAGTGCCGCGTTGAGCAAAACCTCCACTCCACTTTTATGGTCTGTGTGGGCCGTCCTATTTGTACATGCTTAGAGCAAATTAGACCAGCAGCTGTGCGTGGCCGTCCTATTCCGTGTTGGCTTTTCATGATAAAAATATGCTCTGGTAAACTCGCAGCTTGCGCCCAGAAATATGCATCCCATTTCTTCTGGCACTGACACCTCAGTGAGACTGGGAAACAGAACTGGGGATAAATTGAGGGGAGTGGTAAAAGAAACATAGGGGTCCTATAGAAAAGAGGGACCACCTATGCTGATCTGTAGAAGGAAGATAAGTATTAGAAGACCAAAGAGAAGCCTGCACCTGTTGTGAGATGACGATCAGGCCACGGGTGACATCAGTCCTTAACATGTCAAGGTCCTTTAGTCTTTAACAAACAGCAAACCAGCCTTCGTTTAGAAATTTCAGAATAATATTTGTATTGATTATATATAAATGAAAAGAATTATGAAAATATTACTAAGAGGATAAAACATACAGAGCAAAAACAAAAAACATGCAAAACTAAAAAATAACTGTTATTATTTATATAAAATATGCAGTTAGAGAACCCTTTGAATTATTGTGATTATGCATTAACCAAATTATTCAACTATAGTGGTCCCTCGTTTATCATGGGAGTTAGTTAATAACCCACGATAGGTGAAATCCACAAAGTAGCCAACTTTATTTTTTACAATTATTATAGATGTTTTAAGGCTGTAAAACCCGTCACTACACACTTTATACACTTTTCTCAGACAGTCATGAACATTTTCACACTTTTCTCTCTTGTTTAAACTCTCAAAGTTCAAACCTTCGTAGAAAAATAAGTTCAGTATTATAGAATGAAACCAAATGCACCCACGGTTGCCTTTGACGGTGATTGTCGAGTTTGTTGGGGAGAAAACGTACAAACATACAGTACAGCACTTCAGAGTCACACTGCTAGCGATCGAAGATTTATGTAAATTTGACGAGCTGAACGCATTCTTGCACACAAAAAAATCCGCGAAACAGCGAGGCCGCAAAAGGTGAAACGCCTTATAGCGAGGGACCACTGTACTGTGAAGGAAACTGTGGCAGTGATTTGGTCCATCATTATTGCCAGCTGTGATTTATTCAGTTCCACCAGGACCATCATAGTCAAAGGGGAACTGTTGTTTCCATCTGCAGTAATTTATATTTGGCAGTATGGCTTTGTTCGGGGATCTCCCTGTTATTCCATGTACATAAATGAAAAGCCAAACCTCATGCAAAACCACACATGCACACACACACACATACATGCATGCATGTGTGCACACACACATATACTGGCTATTAGTGACAGGAGATGATTGTGATCATTGATTAAGTCAGACACAGCATGAAAAGGGGAAACTGAGGTGCGGATGGGTTGCAGTGCGGCTTGCCAAGACAGTAGCGATTATAGGCAGGGTAAAATAGCTTAAACGTTGTGTCCCACAGGAGATTTGATTGTACAAAATGCAGATTGAAACCAAGGTTGTGCAGTGATTAGCACTCTCACCTCACAGCAAGAAGGTCTTGGGTCCAAATCTCCTGGCTGGGGCCTTTCTCTGTTTTTGCTTCTTCTTCCCGTGGTTGCGTGGGTTCTCCCCAAGTATTCCAGCTTCCAAAGACATGCATGGTTAATTACCATAGGTTTGAATTTCAGTGTCACTGGTTGTGTGTCTCTCTGTGTTAGCTCTGCAATAGACTGGCGACCTCTCCAGGGTGTACTTCGCCCTTTGCCCCATGACAGCTGGGATAGGCTCCAGCCCCTCATGAACTGAATTAGCAAATGAAGATTGATGAAGAATGGCATCACTTCAGCCACCAGCTGATGTGGTCTGGCAACAAGATGATGTACTGGGATTGCCAGGAGAACTTGACTTTGTAGCCCTAATATCATAACCCTAGCCTTTCCATCATGTATACACAACAGAGTCTAATAAGTTACTTACTACTTTTTCAGGGCTTTAAACTAATTTGTCATATTAATGTCATACAAAAGCTTTTTGGTGCGTTTTTCTTTTTTTTTCTTTGTTTTAGAAGGAAATTATGCCGCATTGAACAGTCTTTTTTTTTTCAATCGCAACAGATCCATTTCCATTTCCCACTGCATGATACTGCTGCTGATTGGATGGTATTGTTTTCCTCTCGAGACGTCTCTCTTGTGCTTAAAAGACACCAAAATAGGTTTCATTGGCTTTTGTTTGATTGTTGCGAGTTTATCCAACATTTAAAGCACATGTAGCATTAGGTTAGCACATAGCTGTGTTACATTTGGGTTCTTTTAAGTGATCCCTTATAAACAGTTAGTTTAATTTGTTTTTAAAAATTGTCATTTGAGGCTCTCTCTTTTTTGGCCTGAATGTGCCATGTGGAACACCACAGCATCCCTGCTAGCATGCAGTCATACGTGTGAACCTGTACATGCACTATGAAATGAAGTGAACCCTTTTAATATTTAAAATAAATATAACACCCCTGCCTGATTTCCACTGATCAGTGAAGTTGCCCTTTATGTCTTGAGACAGTTGGGAAAAGTGGTAGGTAAATATAATTTCTGACAGTGTGACAGGAATAAGAAATAGTTCCCGCTCGGAATTGAGTTCTTAGGCTAATCATCTATGATTATAGCTCTGAAAGCCAAAATACACTCCATGTGAAAGAGGTTGTTTTCATCTGTATGCTGCAGCCGAACAACCGGCTGACAGTGTTACCTATTCTCCCGAGGGCTCTCACTCTCCTTCTGAATCTATTTGTCTGGCCTGCAGCAGGTCTGGTAGCCCCCAGGGACTGTCCTGGGAGACCTGGACAACATTGGCAGCAGGTAGCTTAGCGGTGTCATTTCGCTGCGGTAAGCTGGACAAAAGCATCTCTTGTTGTTGCAAGCTGTTTGTGGTGCTGCTTTCCCAGCCCTGTGGAAAGGAAAGGACAGCCAATGACCAATGCCAAACAAACCTGCTCCAGCTCACCTGTGCAGTGAATGTGGAACCGAATGACCCAGATCTGGATGGAAACCATTGCAAATATTTCCCAGCAAAGTCTGTGGAAGAAACATTTAACAAGGCCTCTCAGCAGGGAATTTAACTAACTGTAAATGACTTTGACTCCCTCTAGTTTGTGTCATCTGTTCCAGTGGAGTAGTAAACAGCTGCAACAAGCCATCCAGCATGAGGTTCAGTGCCGAGCAAGGTGTGGATTGAAGGATTGAAGCATAATAAAACTTCAGTGCTCTGGACGACTGCGCGTTGATCTAATCGTGCAAATTTTATTGTAAAACAGAGGAAGGAATGACACTGACAATCAGTGATTAGAAGCAGATTTGTTGTTGATGAGCAGCGAATCTGTTTATTGCCTTGTCTGTGCAGTGCTGGTGGCGAGGCAAAACCACTTTTGCCCACTACAGCTCAGTTTAGAAGCATAAGCCATGCTGCAAATATTTGGCTTGGCCACAGAAATTGAATTATATTGGCACAGAAAGCCTAGAAATAAAAAACAGCAACCTTGGGAACAATTATGCAAAGTTAAATGCGGTTAAACCAAGTGCTACTGGTTTTCCATTCCATCCAAAAGGAGAGGAAAAAAGGAAAAAGCTGCTGTAGCAGAGTTTATCCACCTCAGTAAATATGGTGAAGCATTTATCATTGCCATGGCACTTGTAGTTATTGCTCATTTTTGTAGTGCTGTATAGCCTCTCTGTGTTACACACAGCTTTGAAAATGAAGAAATCTTGTAGGGAGTTCACTCATGTGAACCAAAAGCTGTGGTGACTTGATGGTCCATTTCAACCACAGATGAAACCCCATAACAGATAGCATTTAATAAATGTTTCTTCTGTTCCCTCAAAACATTTTATGCCGTGACAACACAATCAACATTATTTGAAATAAACAGCAATCAACTCTGCTTGGATGATTTATGCATGTATAAAATCATTTGTTTTACCCTTAAAGTCACTGTAATGTTGCAAAAATCTTATAGCTGATAACAAAATTCAAGGTTCTATAAGCCTTCGTGTAATGAAATGAGTCATTATTGCTCAACATTTTGGTGATGTTGTATTCAGTAACATGAAGTATGATGACATTATCTGGCAACTTGCAAACAACTCTTTCTGTGACCTCTGTGCAAGATGCACAGACGGAGTTTGGAAAAATAAATATATAAAAGAAAAGCATATGTGTGAGTCCAACATGCAAACATATTGAACTAATAAAGCACCATAAACTTATAATGGAATATACCATCATTGTAAAAACAAAGTACATACTCGTTCAAATGGAATAATTTACTTATCAGAACATAATGAAAATATAAAAATGAATACAACCTCAGATGAACTACAAAACATGACATTTCATATTGTGCCATTTAGCATTCATTTAACAAATAATAAATTGCCATTCAGGTGTGTGATAACACAATGTCAAAGAGGAACGACATCAACAATGACATTAAATAAGTAATAAGTAGGATTGTTGCTGCCCATCTGCCTGGGTTATAAGGTCATTCCCAATCAATTCGAAGTTGAAGTTGACGTCATTCTACAGTGAGAAACATTATTCGCAAGTGGAAAACGTTCAAGACAGTTGACTTCCCAAGAGTGGCCGTCAAATTCACCCCAGGGTCAGATTGTGCACTACTCAGAGAAACTGCAAAATACCCAAGAGATACATCTTAGACTCTACATATTAAATGTTAAAATTCATGACAGTACAATTAGAAAAAGAATGAACGGTGGTTTGTTTGGAAGCCTCTTCTCTCAAAACCAAAACAAAGCATAGTAGCGCAGCTTAGGTTTGCACAAATCACAAGATGTCTGGAAGAGTGTCTTTTGGTTGAAACTGGGTCATCCAATGGGACAATGATCGCAAGCACAGCAGCAAATAAGCAACAGAATGGCTAAAAAAGAAAAGAATCGAGGTGCTTCATTGGTTGAATTCACACTTTAACCTGACTGAAATGCTGTGGTGGGACAGAGATGTGCAAAAAAAACACACACAAGTACACACATAGGGTGTACTTAGTTTTACACATACTGCTTCTGTATTTTGTCTTAGTTTTTGTTAAATGTATAATGACTTGTTGTGATATGTCATGTGTTTTTGTTTATCTGAGGCTGTATTTCCCTAATTTTCAGATCTGGGAAAGACTAGAGCATTTTTATTATGTCATCATGTGTAAAATCTTAGATTTGAAAGCGTATATTTTTTACCATGAGAGTACATGCATGTTACTATGCGAGTAATTGTCATCTTCTCTAATTAGTCAATGAAAGCCCACCTGCTCACACGGGAAACACAAACTACATTGCTCTCACTGACACAAACACTAATGCTGCTAGCCAGCTACCTAGCTAACCATCACGCAGACCTTTAAGCCAGCTTTGTTTGCTCACAGCTGAAGCTCAAAAGAAAGGCAGGACCGGTGCAGAAAAGGGCCAGCTTTGACAATTTTCACACAAAGAGAGCACTGTTGGCTAACAGTGAGCGGCCTGTTTCTGGGAGGTTTGCACTGTTCCTGGGGCCCATTTCATGGAACAGTTAGCAAGGCCAAAGGCAACCCATGGACTGGAGTGGTAGTTAAGGCCTTCGGGGCACAAACCTGGGTCTGGCCCTCTAGCTCTCCCCTCTGTCCCCCACCCAGTTCCGAGGCTTTCACAAAGCTGACTGAGGACGCCGGGTGCTGCAGGTGTCCTCTCATAAAGGCCCACATCACATGGGCTGGTGGACTGACTGACTGAGTTGGCACGTTTGGGTTTTTTCACTTCACCACAGGTGTTTGAAAAGCCACAATAATAATGAGGTTTCTCACAGTCAGCATTTAACTACTTACTACTTATTAGAGATAATCTTGATGTTTTTGGATCTATATTGTGTCATTTTATGTGGAATACCATCTGTTTAAAGCAGTTAGTTATCTATCAATCCATCTAATGTTTTACAGGTTAAATCAAAACAGGCAAAGAGTGGCTGCCACTATACATCACTCCGAGCTGGGCTGAGGACAGAACGTTAATTTCTTTCTACCGTCCAAACACAGTAACGGTGTTGGAGAGGATGCTTCCTCCAGCTGCGACTGTAATTGCAGCAGCTACCAAAAGAAACACTCCCTGTCTTTATTTGATTAAGCTGTAATGTGATTGAGAGCGCAGATATATAGCTTTCATGGTGAGGAGGGGAAAGAGGAAGGAAACACGCGAGGAAAGACGTGAGTAAAAGAGATTAATATCCAGGCTTCTCTCCTCCTGACCACAGAGTGGGCATAAAGAGCCCGGCGCCTCATTGATGTCAACCCTAGCTGTTCCTGTCCTGTAGTTTTCAGTTTGGTTTGGACAGAACAGGCGGCCTGGCCTACAGGAGTTGGGAGGACAGGGCACAGGCTTTCCCACATCACTCAAGGGCCTCTGATAGGCGGTCACAGGGGCCGATAATGACAGGGGGAGAGATTTAGTATTAAAGTCTCCTCTGCTGCCTCCTCTGCTTCTTTCTGACGTCAGAATGTTAAATACGGGGATGAGAGCATGGCATGGCCTATGGGGAAGGGAGTTAGACCTGTCTTAAGTATAGAGCTTTGTGTGAGAGAAGCCTGGCTGGGTTGCCTTGGGCTGTTACTAAGGACTCATGATGTACACAGCTAGGGGGAATTTGGGATCACAGTCAATCATTAAAAGGATTTGCATTTGCCATAAATATGAAGTCAGTCAACGTAAATGGTGATAAGTTTCAAGGAAACTTCTTATTCGCATAGTGACTAATTCAAAGTGGTTTGAATATACTGGGCCTGCTCTGGGTTAGAAATACAATCACACAGGCCAAGACTACCAGTAAATTATTCTCCATAGTCTTTGGTTGTTCGGAAGTCCTGGCTTGCAGCCTTTTCAGTTTTTCAACCACTATACCACATACAATGCTGAGGGTTTTCCCTGTGCTATTTGTAGAGCATTATAATATTTGAGTTTATGACTAATGAACTTGGAAAGCCTGAGAAAGGAAAACTAGATGGCTGGAGGCTTGTTTTCAAAAATGTCATATACTCACAAGTAAAAGACCTCATTGTCTTTGCCAGGTTGCAACTGAACCGTACAACCGAGACCCAAAGCGGCTCAGCGACATAAAAGCAGCCGAATGCTGCACCTGCATCCACAGATCATCACACTATTGTGGCATTTAAAGAAAAGGCCTCAGTCGAACACGCCCCCCTGACCTTCTCCAGCTAACATAAACTAATTAGGGTGACTCTGAAAGGAATGGCCTACCATTGGATTAATCAGCGTCCACAGATCTAGACCAAGCAATCCTGCTCTGGCCTGTTCTCTCCTGAGACCCTCATTATCTCACGTTTTCAAAGGAGCACCGTGGCATATGGAAAGGGCTGATGGGGTGGAGAAATGGAGGAGGTGGTGGTGGTGCAGGAAGGGGCTTCCCCAGGTCCTCTCTTCTCACATTGGACTCAGAAAGGAAATGTCAAGCGTGAAGCTCCAAGAGTGGTCAGTACTGTTCAGTCCAGCAGGCAGCACAGAGGGGGCCTTTGTCCACCATCACTTAGCGCCAATTACAGCCCGTCAAAATAGTTTTTCTACTGTGGGGCGACGTGTTAATGGGCCCGGCGTTGGGTGTGAGGAGCGACCTTGTCCACACACACCAACCAGGGGTCAGGGGTTAATAGGGCCCCTCTGATGTGGCGGATGAGATTTTGGCAACCTTTTGCTAGCAAGGGAATGCCAGGACAAAGCATGTAGAATGTGATACAATTAGGCGGACAGCTAGCCATCCTGAATAGAGTTGCTTCGTCGAAGTGGGATGGCTGCGTAAGCTGGGAGCAGATGGGCAGTCGTACGCTAGCCAAACAGGTGTCTTGGAAGGTCAGAACCCCTCTGAAATGCGTAAGAGGAGCCAGGTGAGGACACAAACAGCAGCCAAACTCTGCACTTTTTTGAAGCGGGCGACAATTAAAAATCCTGTTGAACAAATGACTGCTCTTCTGGACACAAAGAAAGTCCCTTTGTACTTGTGAAAAGGTCAGAGACCATTCCGCCAAATTTCCCATCCCAGTCCTGAACTAGTAGCTTGGCCCAAACAGCAGCAAAGCTCTGAAAGTGTCTGCTCTACAATATGAGAAAGCGAACTTGGCACGATTGGCGTCTGACCTATACTGTGTTTCCTGAGTTTAAGTAATCAGCGACTATCTGATGCTAGATAAAAAAAAATGTCCTGGCAAAATTAAATGTTCATAACACTGAATTGGTCTACGTGTGTTTGGTCTGGGCCTGTGCGCACAAAGCCAGGCCTCCATTTACACCATAAGTGTGGGAACCACACAAATGCTGAACTACCCATGGGCCCTGAGAAGGCTCACATCACTCTGCCAGGGAGAGCTGGAGAATTTTTTGTTGTTGAAAAAACTACTCTACGCACACTGAGCAAATCCAACCACATGCAAGCCTGTGGGAACTAGCGGATGACATCCATCCGCATATAAGCACTCTCAAAATACTTTTTGGACTTATTTGTGTACAGTTCATTCCCCCTTACCCAATCCTCTTGGAAATGGCAGTGGTAATCTGGCCCCCAGCTTCATCTAGTTAATGTTGAAATAAAAGAGGTGATTGAACTTAGCCTCCAAATTGGATTTGTTTAATCTGCATCAAGTTTGAACATCCTGTGTAAACATAAGCGTGTGCAGATGCCGGAAGCGCCACGGCTGGAAACGTAAATGCCTATGGTTGACTTTGGCAGAGAATCAGAAGAGCAGAAGGGGGAAAGGGGCCCGAACAGAGGCTAGAGAACTTCCATTGTTACGAGAGGGTCATGAGTAGATTGAAATTGTATAGATTGATTATGCGGGACATGGTGGCAAGGATTAATAGAAGGTTGCAGAATAGCAATAGCCCGCAAAGTACAGACTTGCTTATTTATTACTGTCATTAAATAAGATATTTCCAGTAAGCCCTACACACTCAGAACCTCTGGGAATCTGCAACCTCTCGTCATAACCTTTACACCAAATTCTACTTGGCCAAATGATGTGGAAGCAAAATTGAATAAACACAAACATCATTAAGAGTTCATGTGTTCCAGTTAAACAGCCCTTTGGTTAGACTCTCATTTCCTTAATGGCTTTGCAGCTGTATTTCACTCTTGTGTTAAGTCACAAATCATTGGCAACCGACATGGTTTCTTTTGCCTTGTTTTCATCAGAGATAAGTAAGAATATGACTTAGCCTTGATAGGATTTATTTGCCTTACAGCAAAGGCTGCACCCCTTCAAGACCAACTCATTAAAGCGTGTGTTTTGGGGAAGGGAGGAGAAGTGAAGGTCACAAGAGGTTAATTCCAATCGCAGTGCCTCTGTGAAGCAGCATGACAGCATGTCTCCTCTGCTCAAAGATTGGATGAGTTCTTTGCTATCAGGCTGGCTCGTAGACAGATTGTGCAAGATTCAGCGTCTTTTGCACATAGACGCACTTTTTTCCTCTTCCTATAATAAACACTATATAAAGTGGAAATTGTGCTTATTATTTAACGAGTTTGTGGTTTTATGTCTCCTTTGACAAAGTCTATTTCAGCATCCCAAATTCTAAACCTAATGTTTTTTTGTTTTGAGAGGTTTTTATGTGATCTATCATATCTGATGTCTTGAAAGATTTGATATGTGATTGTGCTGCCCTTGTTCTTGCTCTTGTCTTTTGTTGTTTTCATTAGCATAAGCTGCCTCTTTATGACTTATCGGGGTATACACCTTGATCTCGAGGAAAGCAAAGACAACAAAAGGGACAAATGAAAGAAAGAGATGGAGACAAAAGAGTGTCTACAGAGCGGTGAAGACATAACAGCAAAGAAAGAAAGTATTTGAAAAAACGAAAAAGAATGCTGGACAGATGAAAAAATAAGAATGAAAGGAAGAAAAAAGAAAACAAAGACAAGTGAAAAAAAGAGCGAGATGTGGGCCATTCATAAGCAGACTTCTCCAAGGGAGCTCAGGCCAGCACACCTGCTACTATTCACTTCAGAGGAAATAGACACTCTGTGGAAGAGAGGCTCTTGGCCTCGGGACAAAACCGCTGCAGCGCCAAATTAGAAACAGGAAGGACTGCGGGTAAGGCTCAGATTAAAAACGCACTCCCCACATGGACTCAATATACTGCAGCCCTGATCCCGCTCTGGAAACCCAAAACCCAACAGCACTATTTTATGTCCCAGTCAACAGAACGCCCGCTGTTTGCACAGTGACAGTATGGAGATTTAGTCCAATGTCAACCCTTGAATGTTGGTAAACTCTGGCCTTCTAAATGCTGCCCATTCTAATGAGGAAAAGAAGTTTCTAAGTATGCCTACAGTATACTCAGTATGGTAATAGAGTATCAATTCCTCATGTCACGGCTGTGGATAGTGCATCACAACTGCATTTTCACCAAGAGTCCTTCCTTCAACACTTTTGATGGTACACTTTATATTTTTCACAACATGAGGAAATAACCAGACGCCAAAGAAAAAAGGAGGTGACCTCCTTTTCTCTTACACTCACTTCTTTCTGGTCAGTACCATCTGTCAGCATCAGAGCCAGGCGATGTGATGCATATGAACACACCAAAAGGGAGGACACGGCACTCAGTTTCCCACAGACGACCATTAGAATAGCTAATGTTGTCAACAGGCAGCTAGCAAGAACTAATGATCCAGAACACACTCTATAAAGGAGTGAAACTAGCAAGAGGTCTGGGAATGTACCCGAAAAGGAAATGAATATTGATATATGCCTGCTGCCTTCCTCTTGCAACCCTTGACCTCAAACGGGTTTCTCCACTGCTTACGGGAGCTGTAAGGCATTTCCTGCCCATTCACATACGTACGCATTCAATCTGAGGGAGAAAAGAGCAAAAAAAAAACTTCTTTCAGCCCAGGAAAAGGGAAAAAAGTATTCACTCATTCTCATACAATATTTCCATTTACTCATAGGCCTGTCCAAGTAGTGTGTTCCCCTCAATCTATCATTTTCACTGTGGTCACCGATGGTAGAAAAGCCTACTGTAATTATTCCTGCAGATATTGAGGACATCTAGAGGTTGTTTCTCCTCACTGGAAAACAGAACTACTCGAGCTCAGTAAGTATTCACAGAAGGCTGTACTGAATACACAAGGAGGATGCAAGGAGGCAACCAAATTACATATTTGTATCGTAGAAAAAAAGAGAGAGAGAGAAAGAAAGCAAATGGGAAAAAATATCACAATAATCCAGCTTTGGGACTGAATCCATGTTCCGACTGTTCTCTTCCTCCCCTGCCTGTTTGATGTGCCGTTCTCTTCCAAAAGCTTTTGCCTCATGGAGGAGGTCATCAGGAAAGCTATGAAGGGCCACATTCACCACAGGTCCTCTGACTGATGTCTGAGCCAGGCATGCTGATGGATGTACACACATAAACACACATGCGTACATACGCACATTGCACCAGATGGGGAGAGCGCCACTCCAAGAGGAAAACCTGCCATGACATCACCCAGAGGAGTGCAGGTGCAGGGCTGGGACAGGAAGTGAGTCACAGGAAGCTTGGTGAGGCAGAGTTTGCCATGCCAGTGACGGGCTGTGGGAGAGCAGGGCACTGTGAGTTACACCTCGCTCTTGAACTGGCCAGGGCCCACAGCTTGCGGACATGCTGTTTACATGAACGGGCATCTCTTCTCTCTCTCTACAATCACATTAATCAAGATACTTTCAAAATAAATGGTATAATTTTTTCCCCTATCTACAGCTGTCAGGTCTGTGTTAAGGATGTTCATCTAACCAGCAGGGTGTCATTTTGAATAAGAATGCTGTTTTTATGGTTGATTTAATTAATATACCATGCATGCACAGTGCTCACAACAATAAGAGCCTCTCTGAGCATTTTCTAACGTGCATCATTCCAGCAAAGATATGAGTGTCAGATGTACCGTATGGACAGACGGATGGGTGGATGGAGGAAATGGTGTGTGTGTGTCCCTGACAATAGCAGCACAGTGGTTTATACAAAGCTTATTACTCTAATGAGAAAAGTGTGGGGGAATTGGTTTGTCCCATACCACCCAGGGAAGGAGAGTCTGTTTCCCCCGGTGCACTGCATCTGGAAGCAGCCTCCTGGTAATCTGCTCTGAGTACAAAAAGTTCAGCACCAGCGTGTTTTCAAAGACCACCAAGAGAGGCCCTGAGCTCCCTAACAGGTCTCCTCTTATTGCAGCGGGTCAACTCGTTGCTCAGTGGACTGGGTTCCAGGCCCAGAAGTCCTCAAGGTTCTCCATCGAAACCCTAAAACCCTAAGGTTTGTGTCGTTAGGATTTTGTGGTCCTGAAATGTGAAGACATGTACTAAAGATGTCAACCTTATACAGCTCCAAAAGAGAAATGGTTGGTGTTTAAAGGCAGACGATGGCCAAACTGTCAGCTGGGGTTTTTCTTTTTACTGTGCTTTCTGTTATGTTCTGTTTAGTGCTGTAGATGTTTGCCATTATTCACTGTGTGTTATGGGCTTTCATCTACTTTTCTGCTTTCGGACAAGACAGTTACGTTCGGAGTTTTAAGTTCATTGCCAGCTCTAAACGTGAACCTCACTGGTTTGAAGTCGTGTGCGTGGTAATGGATGAGATTTACTGTATCCGAGATTGACATTTATTTTACGGACATGCTGGGGGATGTCATGTATCTCCCCTTTGATTGATCTCTTCACTTCCTGTTACAAAGATGGAGGCTGCTCTCGGTAGCCGCACAGCCGCTTTCAAGCTCGGTGTGTAGGCGACGCCCTTCGGCAAGGTTCCAGGATCAGCTGGGTTTACCCTTTAGCCCAAACCTAACTGTAACCATCAGAGGAATAAGCACAGCTCTGACCTTAGATCAGTGTCTGGAGGCAAATCCATCCTTGAGCCTGTTAGCTCATATGTCTCCCATATGGAACTCCTTCCTGTATCCTCTGTGGAGATGTGCCCACAAAGTGCAAGGTACACATCTTGAACTCCATTCCTGTTTGATTACAGTTTTAAAAAAGAACAGCCCTAAATGTCAGGAAAATTAACAATGTCATCAATAACTGCGACCGCTTCTCACTGTATTAAATATCCCTTAAAAGCGGCGATAGAGAGCACGATTTTCGCTGAAAGAAAGAAAAGCAATTCTGATGTTATGAGGTCATTTTTTTCTGATGCTGAACCCCATCATCACACGATAAAAAGTTTTTGTTATTTCAGTAAGTATGTTTTCCAGAGTATCATAATAGTATACAGTGCAGGCTTTTAACTCTACTTCAGCTTAGCATAAAATTATTCTGCTGTGAGAACTGGGCGATATAATGGTCTACTCCACTGAGTCCTTGCCAAAGATAATGATTTCAGCATGTCACTCAAGGCCAGCTCCATTGTAATTGCATGGATGATTAGCTCTTACAGTAATGGTAGTAGCAGAACATGGTTAGGAGCAAGCAAGCAAGTAGTTTTGAGTGAGGTTCATTCATATTGCATGACTTTAAAAACGTGAAGGAGCTGTTCTTAAAGCAAAAGTAGTGGCTCATCCTCACAGATAATCTCTAATTTACATGCAGATATAGAAAGTGCATGTATGTAAAAGCAGCAGCATCCATGCAGTCGCTCTGGAAAAGTCATTTCCATATTTGCTCTGCTCCTGAATCTGTGGACGGCCGTCCGTTTGATGTGTTCAGAGCTGCTGCACAGATGCCACAGTCTTCGCTATGCTGGACGTCATTTCACTGGCTGTTCTCGGAACACAGAAAAAAACACCATGTGCACCACCTCTAAAATTAGTGTGCGCAGCACATGAAGAAGAAAAGATCCAAACTTAGAAAAGACTCTGAAGTGGCCGCTGTCTCTCTTCACTTCTCTAAATTTTTGTGTCCCACCTTGGCGCGGAGCCAGTCGAGATCTCATGAGCCCTCTGTTTCATCAAAGATACACGGCACACCGCATACTTTCCAATTCTGGGCCAGACAGAAATCTGGAAAACTGATTTTATAGCCCTTACAATTTTGGTTGTTTGGAGTTGCAGATAGTTTTGGTTTGGTTTGCTGAGCACCAAACAAAATGAATGATCCCTGCCATGCTAGTAGGTTCCAGCTCCCAGTTTTATGCTCATCAGTTGTGCGGCTGCTCTGTTGTGTGTTTGTGCATAAACAAAGTCTGCAAAGGACACCTTTAACTGATTTGCCAGATGTTCGTGGAGAAGGAAAGGGGAAAATCTGTTCTCTGAGAGTGACTTCGCAGAGGTCTGTGTAGCAGGTGAAGAGAATTCTGCCAAGATCACATATTTCACAGTTGTGCTTTTTATAACTTAATCATGAAATTGCCAGTCACACACAGACCCAAATTTTAGCTCATTATCAGCACTATCTCACAAACAAATGGATGGATCTTGAATGTGCATCAATAAAATACAAAAATGGATTCTGAAACACAAACTTGTACTCGGTTGCAACCAGTGGCTGACCACACTTGAAGCCACTGGCCTGTGATGACGCGATGAGCCTGGAAGTTAGTCAGTAAGGGTGGAGATAATAGACCTTTATTGCTTTGACCCCTGACCTCTCATTTAGAAGTGGTCCCTTAGGAGCTGTCTGATACTAACATGACTCTAAAATGAGATCCCCCCCCCTCCGCCTCAGAAGGTGGCCGGCTCATACTACTAGTTCAGCTGGGATGGGGTGCAGTAGGGGAGTTACAGGCCTGCTGCCCATGTGTCACCCACACTGGGAGCAGTATTTCCACCCAACCCAATGAAAGGTTTATGAACTCTAACTACAAGGGCACTAAATCTAACACTTTTTTCTTTTCAAAAAGCAAATATTCCTCACATCCTACCTAGACATTACTCCTGGAGCTCAAGAAAGAAACTTTTCGGAGGTTTTCAGTGTTTAGATTTATCAATCGTGTATAAGTGGGCTAGCTAAGTGACTTCCTTCTAAAAGTCCATTAGTGTCGTGCTGCTGCTGCTGCTGCTGGCAGAGGTACGTGCGGTTCATGTGGAGGGTTGTGGTGTGGTGGAATCCACGGAGGAGAAATGGATATCAGATGGGAGCAGAGAGGGTGGAGATGCAAGGTAGAATCCAATAACACGTGCAGAAGATTAAATCTGAAATGCTGTCGGGTGTGTTTGCGTGTGCGTGCGGTTACGTGTGCATGTTTGGGAGGGTATAATCCAATTAAACGGTTGCATCATCTAGAGCAGATGGACACCCTTAGAGGATAAGAATAGGTGAATGGACACGATCTGTGCCTCGTGGAAAAAAAAAAGAAAGCGACATTTCTGTGTTTTTACAACCCATAAATAAAATCTCACGCCTGCTTCTTAAATGTTTTGATTTACATATCCTATATAAGTAACAAGTGTATCTTTGTTTGACGCACATTTGTTTTTGAAGAGAAAAAAGCCCACCAGGAAACCCTTGAATAGATGATTGAAAAAACAACCGCGTTGGTTTTCCATGCGAGCGTAAGCATGTGTCTGAGATTGAAAACCAACATTCCATGGTCCCAATGTGCGCTCACATAAAAACAGTCTATTTAGAGCATTTTGAGCTGCCTTGTGATCCCTCCAAACCCTTTCTAATGCAAACACAGCAGAAAACGCAGTCAGTCAAACTCTTTCACTTTTTCATTATCTGATCTGTTATTGTGGCTACACTATAAATTCTCATCTATTATTTATGGAGCAGTTTTAGTCCGTTCGCTTTAATCTAGATGGAGCATTGTTTCTTTTATACTAACGTCGCAGTATAAAGAGCCAGCCGCGCTCATTGTCTTTGTGAGGAGACCGTGTCTCTTGCGCTCTTTTTCGTGTCAGCGTTTGTTTCCTTTGCTGCTGCTGCTGTTTTGTGAAACATTCATTTTTTTTGATTCAGTGCTGAAACACATTAGAGCCTTCTGACTCAGAGATGACAAAGGAAGGCAGCCAAACTCAGAAGTGGGAAGAATCTGTCAGAGCATGTGCAGTATGTGAACAGGTGCAGGTGTGTGTTTGTTTGTCTTCGTTAATTAAAGTGCCAACAGAATCTTTCTTTTTTTTTCTTGGTGAAGGTCTGTTAGTGTGTCTGTCTGCCATAGTCTCAAATCTCTGTAAATAAACCTCGTGCCCTGTCAGACCTTCCACAGAAGGGCTGCAGTTTCACTTTTTTTCCCTTCCATCTGATAATATTGGTCGGGAGCAGAATAAACATAGAAGCCAGCTTTAAGAGAATCTTCCCAGGGATCCATGCAGTGACATGTAAGGCATTAAAAACACGCTCTGTTTTTCTAAGCCTCCCGTGGGCATGTAAATTGTCTGTGACCCTACAACGTGCTACATTTCATTACGCCAGTGACCCGGTCCTATCGCTTTGCCTTCAAAACCTCCATTATTGTTGGTCTCCGATTACTTTTACCAAAATAGTTCAGTGCTTGGTTTGCAATCAGTGAAATATAAGCTTCTTGTCACGTGTTACGTTTTCGCAGGTAATTTCTGTCAGAAGCCGATCGTGCAAGACTGGAGTGACCACGGGATGTTTTTGTCACGATAAATACACATTATTTATTTACAAATAAAGTGGTTATAATAGAAATAAATACAAAATAGAAATCTGAGCATTATACTTCATGTGGTATTGCACCCATTTCAAAATGTACATCGGAAATACATTTTCAAAACCAGTAAAGGAATATTCCTTTGATTAAAATATTTATTTTTCCCAACCTTATGTAGACATAAATATATTCATATATAGTTTCTTCTTCTTCCGCAATAGCTCTGTTTTCTGTTTCTTTCATATAAATAAATGTCTTCATTGGGAAACTGGGTGTCCATGATAACCTCTGATCTCTTTCTGCCTCTTGTGCCCGCTCGCTCGTTTCTATCCGTGCCACCTGTTTCTCACCGGCAGCCGCATCCCTCCACCACCATGTCTTGGTAGTTTTTCAGGATTACTTTCTCAAATTCGTCCAGGTAGAGCAAAGAAATGGGGCTGAGGTCAGTGGGCACACAACAGGCTCTGGGGATGTTGGAGTTGACTGAGTTGACAAGTGTCTGCACAATGGCGTGGTTAGTAGAATTGAGGTGGTCTGCTAGGGGGAAAGGACATTCCCCATGGCAATAAAAGGCATGGTAGCCAGGGGGTGCCACTATCCACTCATTCCAGCCCACATCACTGAAGTCCACGTACAAGGCATGCCTCTTGCAGCTTGCCTTGTGCTGGTGCTTCCTACGTTGTTTGCGGGGTGCTGCTTGCCTTTTTTCCCGTTTGTGGAGCACTGAGCCCCCGCGGCTGTCGTGGCCATATGTCACAAGCAGCGGTCGAGCCTGAGGCCACGAGTCCTGGTCCTGGTGTAGCGACCGGCTCACCCTGACATGTCTCCTGCGTCTGTGGGCGTCCTTGCTGTCCATCTCCCCCTCCTCTGGGTGAATCACCTCCACCAAGAAGCCGTGATTGTGGCCATTCCCAGAGGTCCAATGAGATATAGCGGGACTGACGTCAAAGCTTTCCCAGCGACTCAAAGAGTCCTGCACCATTCGAGTGTCCAGCAGACGTAGTAGAGGTTCCTTGCCCTGAGTGGCAGGAACTCCAAATATCTCATAAATGTTGATACGATGGAGGCCACTAGCAGGAGTACTGTCACTAATGCTGCTTTCGGTGGGGCTTGCAGATCCCATGACCTGATCCCTGTAAATGCGTAGCTCTGCAGAGGTGATGAGTTCCTCATTTGGAATAGAAGTGAGATTAAAGTAGAACTGCTGTGTCGTTTTGCCTTTTAGGCTGGCCAGGGCCTCCATAGACTCTGTAAAGGACAGGAGAGAGACAACCATAGTGTAAGGATCAAGCCAAGAATTTATCCATTTCATACAAGACTAAGAAATAACATCGAGCGGATCTAGTATATGGATCCAGCCAAGCTACCACGTGGTTATGTGAGTGATTGCATGCGGTTGCATAGCAGGTATACATCATATATTCGTGCTTTGCATGTATGACTCAGTGTAATAGCAGGGAAATGCTCATGGGGATGTAATACAGCGATTAGTGTCATGCTCATAAATTCACCTGGTTAAATGTCAGAAGATGAAAGCAGTGCGCTTCCATCCATCGATAAGATCAAACACGCTAGTCAGCCAGACTTCAAATGGCTCATTTGCACTGTGAGAATTGGCTGCTGCAAATATTTTCATAAGTACACATGAAAAAAGTTGCACCATATACTGACTTCATCGAAAATGAGAATGGCCAGAAGAAAACTAGAAAGGCCAACTGTTGCATCAACATTTATTTATAGTGTAGATTTTGCCAGCACTGGAATACTTCTTTTATGCGTCAAGGTATTACATTTAATAACTAATTCTGAAATTACAAGGACTTAAGTTACAATTAATGTGACAATAATAAAAGACAAATGGAAAGTAGAGTATATATAAACTGTATACAGTTAAGATCTTTGTATACCCCTCTATAGTGTACAGTAAATGACAGAAGTCTTAGTAAAAGCTACAATTTTCTTTGAGGCAGCCCTCCCACTTTGAACTCTTACTTTATGAAGATCACAGATGATGTATAGACACACTTTTTAATCTGTTTGGTGCAGCGCCGTAAACACAAACTTTGAACTCTTTGCTTTTTCAAAGGAGGCATTTAGGAAATTCCACCATCTCATCCTAAATCTCCCTCCAGAGGCACAAAGACCTCAATTAGGCCCATCACTCCTTATTTGATGTGGGAAAGCCCCCTGTCTCTTGTTCCCCCTCCTCTGTCCCCAATCCCTCTCTTTCTTTCGTTCCTCAGCTCCCAAATCCCCCTTTCCCTCTGTTCTCTTAGCCCCAAATCCTCTTTTCTTTCTCTCTCCTCCTCTTTCACGTCTTCCTCAATTTCTTTCTACAACAATATTCTCACTCTCTCTCGTTTTCTGTTCTTTGAGGTTTGGCTATGTGAACAAGTCAGGGCCTGTCACAAACGTGTGAACCACAGATATGAGTGTATCAACATTCCTAATTTCTTTTTGTGCTGCATGCCAAAACATAAGATAAAGGCTAATGTTGGGTCATTCATCAGAGACGTGTCTCTGGCAGCCACTTCCTGTGTAGTAGTGGAAATGTTCTATTTGGCATGGGAAATGGTTATTTTTGAAAACTGATAGCAGTGAAACTAATTATCCTAGTGAAATGAATATCAGGCAGCAGATGTGATGAATGATTAGAGCAGTTTGCTTTGATGTGTTGCGTTTACATCTGTAGATACATGCTTATTATATGGAGCAGCCATCAATTGCGTGTCTCCTGACGTGGGAAGACGAACAGCCCAGCAGCTCTGTTAGCACGGGATGAAAGGGCTGGGGGGACGTATGTAAACACAGCCTGAGCGCATTCGTAATGGCCAGTGGTGTCAAGGTGTGTTGGCCGGTGGCAGAGGTTTCCAGTAGCTGGCTGGGGGCAGTCACTCAGCCCGGCTGCCCAGGCCAGGGTTGTTTGTAGTGTGTCGGTGTAGCCACTTGGTGTCATTGCACTAGGCCTCTGGAGAGCACCCAAGCAACCACTCAACCACCCCTCTGACTCACCCCTGATGGAAACTTCCCCAGTCAAACACTTAGAACTCTGTATGAGGACTCTGTGTAGAGCCCCTATGGACACAGTCACTTGTATGCTTTGACAAATGGAACATAGACCCTAAGATGGTGAATGGTGATAAAGCATCACTATATGTTTGACAGTAAACACTGCAGTGTTTCCTTTTTATCATGCGTGAGTCATTTTAATATCACAGCCAGGTGCAAAAGACAATATAGCCTCGGATCAATAGAATATAAGTAAACCATCATTTTTATTTTCTCAGCTGCTGTTTTTTTTAAGTTATAAAAGTCCACTTTATTTGTAACACTGTGCGAACATCTGTGTAGTTGTTGAACTTAGTGCACCTTATCCAGGATGTATGAGGCTTTTAGTGCCAGTCTTATATATATGAGCAGCATATGTTATCTTTGAAGTGCAACGGAGTTGAACTGAAACATCAAATTCAACAAGCAGCACCGTATCCACCGTACAAACTAAGTGAGCAATTATAGTGTTATTGGAACATGCGTAATGGCGCACTGCACGGGCTCAACGGGGATTTGGAAAGACGAATAAGGCGGGTACCCCCTTTTTTAAACCAAAAACTAATTTCAGCCTTGTTAAAAATGACTCAGAATTCAGTCTGACACGATGACTTTGTCATAATGCGTGTTAGTATAATGTCATGTCGTGTGTTATTGAAGTAACAGGGTGATGACTATCACCTGCGCAAAGGCACACCGCCCTTTATCCTGCTCCTGTGGTGCGTGTCTGGAAAAACTGTTTTCGGAGCCCACGCAAACACCATCAATTATTAAGAAACAAATTACTCCAGGGATACCACCGCCTCTTGATGTTTTAAAGCCTCTGACAGCAGCCCCAGGGGGATGTTCGGTTAAATGTTGCATCACAACATTTGTGGGAGGTAATTAATTGCGTACGAGATGCTTGTTTGTAAGTCGCGTTACTGAGTTTTAGGCAATCCCGAGCGTTTTTAAAAGTAAGTTGTAACTTAGACGCGTGTCACCTGTAAATGACTAAACCTCTATAAAACAGCGAAGACTCTGAAGTTCAGTCTTGACGCACTGAGTCATGTTTAAATATAGGTTTGGGTTGTCTGAGAGAGCCGAGAAGCTTCCCGGCTGACAGGTAAAGGTATGTCACTAATACATACCTTCATGGTGAAAGCTTCTAATCGTGTTGGCCTTGCTGGCGGCTCTCTCTGCGTGTTTCCCCATGCTCTTGGGTCGTTTGGTGCTATGGTCTCCGTTTGCTGAATGCATACGGTAAAGGTCCACCATATACTGCGGCACCACGGCTTGCTTACTCGGGGTCGGCCTGCGCCCCAGTCCAAACACATTGAGAAGCCGAAGCTCAAAGTCGTTGAGGAAGCTCTCTGACTGCTCTGGGGTCTGCTTCCCGGATTCGCTGTATTTCCTCCGGCCGACCTCGGGGATAAGTCCCGTAGCACCTTCCAGCAACACCTGAGCGAGCAGCAGTACCATGAGAGAGCGGACCACGGCGACCATGATCAGTCAGTCCCTGTGGAGAAAGTTGGTTTCTGTCAATACACTGGCGCTGAGGTATTGACATGAGGTAGACGCGGCAGGGACCTCACTGCAGCATTCCCTAAACTGTGTGTGATCCCCCTACACAGTCGGAACGATTGAAGGAAATCAGGTTAAAAGGGAAGACAACGCTTCACTTTGAAGTGGGTAAAAAGAGAGAGAGAGAGCGAGAGAGCGAGACCCCCACCGGCAATATAGCGCGTCAAAGCTGAAAGAGAAGTTTGGTCTTAACATGAAGTGATACATGAAAATATCAAGGTGAGGAAGCTCTGAAAGAGAAGAACAAAAAAACGAGGGACTGACTCAGAAAAAACAATCAAAGGATTTGTGGATAGAGATCAGACAAAAAGTCTCCAATTAGAGGAGATAAGAAATCACGTTAGGGGAGGTGGTATGAAAAAAAGAAATGCAAGTCTGTGTAGCCCGACAGATCACAAGAAGCATCAAAGAATACAGTGAAGGGAAACGGGTTAGTATGCACAGCAGCAACAGATGCAACCAGACGGTGTTACAAGCGTCTGTTTGCAGGGGCTTTGACGGTCGTGTGTAATCATAAGGGATAGAGTTACTTCAAGAGGCTCGCAGGTGTTAGATCTGACGTGCGTACCAGATGTAGCCCGGGACAGGACATAAAAAAACATGAAAAACCTAAGCATCATCTGAGCAGCACGACTTCCAAAGAAACAACCCTTTTCCCCTCTTCTTCTTTTCATAGTTTTCTCCGTGTGTAGGAGAACGCTTTAACTTTTACGCACACACCCTATAATCACATATAAACCAAGAACTAGCAGGGAGGGGGGGGGGGGGTCACTTAGAAAGTAAGCTTTTCCTCGTGTAGCAAGTTATTGTACAAACATTTCTTTTTTTTTTTTTTTGATTTACGCCAATTAAGTACTTTAAGCGTTTATCAAAAAACCGTGAGTTTTTATTTTACCTGACGAGAAAGCGCTGTGTCCGGTCGTCGTTCCACCTTTGGGCTCCGATAAATTCCACATTAATTCGTGTTTAATCCACGTTGCTTCTCCTTGGAGGACCAAAGACAGCCCATAGCCTTCGCCGATCGCCTCTCACACATATCACCAGCTGCGAATCGGGTTAGGTCTTGGTCAGTCCCGAAAGGAAAAAAAATTATGTGAATTCTACGAGGAAACGGCTTCGCGTAGGCATAACCGATCTAAGTATAAAGAAGCTTCTCTGAACATCTTTACCAGCGAACAGTTATCTTCTGCTAAAACTGAACTTTTCCGCGAGAGAGAGAGAGAGAAACACGATAAGCGGACCTTAAAGTGTCGCTCTTTTGGACCTTCTTGCTGCGAGTTGGAGAGCGCGTCGCCTCTCTTCTGTGCGCCGCACTGGAGTGTTTGAATTGATTGTTGCCTTCTCTTCCCCCAGCGCTCTTTTTGTCGTAGTGATGTCACCAAGGGGATGTCAATCATTTGTCCACAATAAAGCACCTCCTGCGGACCTCTACCCCTGAGGATCCAAACGTTTTCATGACTGAAAGGCTTGGACATGTAACTCTCCTTTTTTTCCCCTACCTACGCTCAATATACATCATTGAAATGAAAACGAAACAAGAGACAGAAGAAATAATAAAGTCAAGAGCAGTTAAAACCATGCTGTTGTTTTTCCAGATTGTTCTTTTTAAATGTTTTTTCGTAGCATCAAATTGGCTTTTGACAGTCCCTAGATGGTTTAATACTCATGTGAATTTGACCACCCCTGAGCAATAACATGTCAGCTCCTGCTGTTACATAGACACATTTTTGACCAGTGGTGTTAATGGCTGGATCAAAAATGTTTAGTTTTTGGATTAAGTCTAACAGATAATGGGTTTATAACTTGTTGCTTTAGTGGTTTCAGAGGATTAGATGCTGCAAAGTGACTGTCACATTCTCCTGCTGAACTTCACTTTGTGTGAATGTTTGTGCATGTGTGACTTGTACACGCTTCCCCGCTGGCTGCATTAGGCTTTTTCATTTCTTTCCAGTTCGCAGTGCTTTATCAATATATCTGTGGCAGCTTTGGCTGCAAGAATTGCTGTCTTATACTTCAGTACTGCAGACGAGCCAAGTGATAAAATCTTGTAAGAAAAATTTCCCAAGAAGGCAGTAATGTTTTCACTAAGTTTATAATTTAGAGTTCACACAAAATTGCATCTTAAAAAGGATGACCGGTTAAGCGAAGCATGTTAGCGCACCAGTTGATTTGGCTTTTCTAGGAAAAGTACTTGGTTCTTTTGTGTAGCCGTTGAAAGCACAGATGGGTGAGGGAAATTTTGCTGCTTTGTTTTTAGCCTGAGGGGTTGTAGTCAGTAGCATTGGTGTTTATGTGATCTCCATAAAAAAAACAGCCCCCACTGAGTTCCTCTGCTCTTATCCATTAGGTGATAATGGTGGCTGTGTTTGGGCCAAAGCACACTGACTTCTTCGCAAGATAGCGAGAGATTAAATCCCACAGCGATCACAAGATATTTGTCTTCCTTTAGGACAGTAATATTTTATCAGGGATAATCCTGGATCATCCACTTAGCAATTAAAACATGGTAAGGCCAATGAGTGTGTGCTGCTGTCTGAGTTACAGTGTTCCCTTTCCATTTCCTTGCTGCATCCAGGCACTTCAGAGTTTAACTTTTTTAAGGTGCTGAATCTAATTAGCTTCTTTGAAATCTACTTAGCTTATTTGGATCTTATTATTGTTTTGGTAATGTATTTATTCATCAGAATCAGCAAATGGTGACAGATTGTGATGCAGTCCTTTTCATGGACTTTAGTTCTACTACAGGTCATTTATTCATAAAGATTTTCTCCATTGTTATGTTAATCTGCTGGCAATTGAGTCTCTGTTGTTGCCAAAATACCACTTGGTAAACCTAGTGCTCTAAACCCAAATCCAGGTAAAAGCTGCATTCAGGCTGCTGTAGATTGCAGGATAAGTCCTCCCACAGCAAGCTGTGAGCATCTTTAATTACTCGAGTGACAGGATTAGAAACAGAGGGCCTTATCTGATTATTTGTCCGTCTTTTTCTTTTTGTAGGCATTTTTGTGGTTTCACTAAATGATCATGTCAACGTTTGTGTGTGTTTTGAAGGCATGGACATGCATAAATTGTGTGTGTGTGAGTGTGTTTCCTTTGGCTCAGCTTATGTCAGGCCAGTTCTGAGGAATGTGCCAAGCCAAGGCTGTTGAGGGACTTGATCAGTGATGCCCAGGGTGGTTTGAGAAGATCTTGTGGCTCTGACACTGTATATGTCATTGCTTATCATATCGCTGCTGATCCAATTACATGCTGATTGAAAGAACAACATCACAGAATGAAACCCTCATGGCCAGAGAGGGCGGGTAGAGATATGCTATCTCAAACTCAAATGAACGACCTACTGAGAGAGTCTCTGAGAGCCTTAAACTTTGACTTAGCCAGACACTATTAACTCAACAACCACCACTAATGGCATGCTTATTTCTTCTAACAAGTATCTGTTTATTTGTGATTGTAGTAAATATTCTTTCAAAGTTATGGAATCAAATTCAAGGTCAACATGTGCTCAAATGGCTCTCTGCTGTTTTAAAGACCTAAATGCACTGCTGTGCTGGTCCCGCTGCTTATAGTAAAAGGAAAAACAAGCCTGTGAGCTGTACAGAGTTTCCCACATGTATGTTTAGCTTCAGCCCCATGCTTTCATAATATATATGTTTTATTTCTTTAAAATACGTAAAATCTTGGAAAAGTCCCTCTCCAGACATTTATTAAAGTTTATTAAATAATATTATTTATTAAAAGAACTCACGTAGATTCACCACAATTAAATGTTCAGAAGCAGTTTTTTTTAAATGAACATAAACCCTTATGCAAAAAAGGGCTTTCCCTAATTTAATATGCATATCAATATTGGTCCATGCCTGCTCCCTCATCCTCTTTCCACTGGATCTGTGAGCTTCACTCATAAGTTCTCCTGCAAAATGAAGGAAAACATAGGTCCAGTTGTTAAGGAAAACCTGCTGCTTAAATCAGGAGGTCCAGAATAAAGAGAAGGTGCTGTTCAGCAGGTCAACAGTCAGAAAAAGTCAGAAAAAAAATCAATTGACAGTTATTAGTTAATAGCAATCTTTTAGCTGTAAAATTAAACTAAATGAAACAGTCTCTCCTATATAGACGTTATGTATGTTGGACTTGACTACATTATCAAATCATAGTCTGTTATTAAAGATAAGGTTGCCACTTCTATTAGTCCCCAGCCTGTAAGTTGGAGGGATTGGTTCCTAATGTGGGTGTTAGCACATCTGTGTCCATGAGGGTTGATTTGGGTCTAAGTGATGTACATTTTTGTGACTGTGGACTCATCTTTGGAAACTTTGTATTATGTAAACTGTAATTGCAAGGTGGACTTCAATGGGCTTCGCAGAAGTACAACAGCAATGACTACATGTCCACAGTGTCTCCAGCTGCCCATGTCCACAGCAGAGTAAAGTCGTCGCTTTAGGTTTGTTATGCATGAAACCTGGCTTTCTAAATCCATGCTTTAAAACCTGTCATTGCAACACTGCACTCTTTGTCTCACTCTCTGGTGTGCCCTGGTGTGCCTTCTAGCATATAAAAACAATCACATTGGCATGTTAACAAGGTTAAAAAAGGTTTTTAGAAATTAACATTTCTAGCGTCTGCAGGTACAAAGCAATTAAACACAATTTCAAGCTGACACAACCAAAATTTCCCTGATTTTTTTTTTAAGTCTGCAATGACCTACAGGTAGGTCAAAAACAGTGCTGTGGAGCATCTGTCCATCCTCATAACAACAATTTAGCTATAGACTGTTGTTATCAGATTAAACTGGTGGTCTTGGAAATCCTTTTGTCCCAGTCGTGAGGACTAATATGACCAGTCTCTGATCCGACCCCTGAGGCCTTAAGTCTGTGCTTAGAATCAACACAACTGAAAATTCCCAGACTCACAAACACTGTCGCACAATCACCGCTTTGTTCCTGCTTTGTGACATCTTTTCTTTCTTTGAGTTAAGAGTTGTTTTTCCCAAAATTCTATATGAAAATTTACTGCCTTTCTTTGACAAACGGAAGGTAACATAAAGCTAAAATTCAGGTTAGACTGGAAAAAATAGCAGGTTCAGGTTTGCGTTATAAAACACTCAGACCCACACATGTACAAATGATACATTATGTGATCATTTAAAAGTCATATTTCTTATTGTTATGCTCGATTCATCATTCAGCTTTGGGGGGAAATCTTCTTTTCTAACCAAAAACATAATATACAGTAAACCACCACCATGTACTTTTGCTTCATCTAATAGATGTATCTTTTTTATGGAAACTCCCTTATGGCAGAACAATACATGGCACTTTTAAAGAAAGCATAATGAATGTATTGAAGGGGAAATGTTTGAGGTTATTTGAGAGAGATGAGGATAGTGGTGTTTTAACACATAGATCCTGTCAAAAAAATCAGAAGAAGACATGGCTTATTGTCCTCAGTACGGTGCTGTACATGCTCATTTGTTGTCCCATGGATGTGTCTGTCTGCACATGTTATGGTGGATGTGGACGGCGCAGCCTTCTCTTGTCATCACGCACATTCCACAAGTAAGGGGGCAGACAAAGCCCCGAGATGACACTGCAGATCTAACTATTAGCCTTTCACCTGCTGTTAACAGTAGCTTGGCTAGACACAGGGCCTGCATTCCTCTGCCTTGATGTAGCCAGATGTAGTTTTAACAGACTGTATGTGTGTCCCCAGGGAGATAATCTTCAGAGATGTTGTTTGAAACCAGGAAACAATTTGTTGTTGTGACTCATCCCTAATTCAACTGCAAGGCAGTGGCGTCTTTTTAATTTAGAAACCAGTAATATCTTCATCAGTCCACGTGTTTGACAGCAGGAGCACGACTGCTGCACTACGCTAAGCACGTGCACATGGTGCATGAAAGAGATTGTGGCAAAATGGGACACATTTCAAATAGGTTTGTCCCAAAATGGAAACCCACCAAGGTCAGAGACGGCCAGCTAGAAAGCCAGAGTCAATATTTATGGATACTGAACATGTGGCACGCTTCTCTACCCACTAATTTGAGCAACAAGTCCACCTCCAGATTATACGACCTCTCAGAGATCACAAGAGAGGGTCCAAACCTTGCTCGCATGGTTCAAATATTGAGAAGTACGCTGAGGTTGGTCGCACACAAGAAGCTGTGCGTAATTTAGCAAATTGGCAGAGTGTTTATTTGTTTGTGATTTAATTTCCTGTGTAAATAGGGTGCAAGGAAGTTTTGATCAGCGAATCGTGGTTGCTCCTTCATCCACAGAAGTTGTTGCTATTTTAGATATTATAATTATTGTATTGTGAAATCACTTTGGGCTGGCTTTTGTCAAAAAACAACAATAAAAAAAGACTTTTACACTCAAATCCTCCACCATAAGTCTAAAAAATAATGTATTTTGTTATTAGATGCATCTTTTGAATTTCATGCAGTGTCCTTTTTCGTGCCTGGTAAACTGCTGCTGTAAAATCAGTATCAGCAGTGTAAAACATTTAGCTCTGTACTGACCTCACACTGTGACAATTTACATTAAGAATCACATAAACATTTTAAATACATTTAGCTAGTTAACTAGTTGGTATAGCTGCACTGCAGCTACTTTGATTTTAAAGAGAGAGGCAGAAAGACATAAATACAGGGATCTGCCCTTTGAATGCAGCTCCACTCATAAAGACACCACGCGTCACTCAATTATATGTCTGCATGATTAGAAGCTTGGGCTACGTAAACAGCCAGCGTCAAGATTTACATTTTACCGCTTAAGCACAAGCAGCTGTTTACAGGCCAAAGAAGGAAGGAACACTTAGTATCCATACATGATGAGGAATAAGGAACATGCATCTTCAGCAGATGATGCTTTCAAGATGCTTTCAATTAAAGGTTGTTTATGTAGATCTAATGGAATATTTGGTTGGAATATTAAATTGCTTTTTAATCTCTCAGCTCTGCTGCTTCTGGGTTTTAAACATGTAAGTCTTTGCAAGCATCCATCTGAGTAACACTGCTATTAAACCCCATCTAAAATGATGCTTGTTTCTGTGGAACTATATGGGCAAACACACATAGTGGAGTACCATGACCTTTAGAAGAAAACACATACTGACAATATATTTAATCAGGTTCTGTTGGTGATGAAATACCAAGACTCATGCATAGGTTCATATATACAATATGAAACAGTCTTAAGCCACTTATTCTTTTATATTTTGCTTCCAAGGAGACTTTCTTGTCATTTTTAAAAGTGAGAATAGTTCTCAAGGCTTTCTGAAACTTTTTCTTTGGAGATTTTCTAATTTTCTTTCCAGTCCTTGTGCCTGAACACTTTCAGAGAAACACATGACCTGTGAATCATTCAACAAAAGCGGCTAAGTCAAGAGGGGGGAGGGGGTGGGCATTGTTGTATCTACACATAATAGAAAACTTAGCAAAGAAACAATTTTAAGTTGTATCTTTAGGCATTTGTTCCTATTTCCTTAGCTGAGTCTACAAAAACTGCCAAAGATAACATAGTTAGACAGCCCTTTTGCAACAATAAAGTGATTCCCAAAGAGATATTAGCTGAAAACTTGGCATATCTAGGCGTGGAGGGCAGTGTGCCCTTAACAACTGAGAAAATTGGACAAATGCAGGACAAAACAAGAAGTGTGAGGCCTAAAAACCTGTCTACATCAGAGAAAGAGTATCTGATATTCATATCCTCTAGAAACAGGAAGAATCCAGCAAAGACCTGACACAGGACCTGAGAGGTGCTTCTGGCCCTTCAGTTGATCCATCTGCTGTTCACTGAGCCTCATCAGAAATGGTTTCAGTGGTACAGTGGCTGTCAAGAAAAAAAAGGGAGACGGGGAGAAAAAGCTCAGGACTGCTAGATTAAACCTGTGGCAATCTGTTTTATAGCATGATGAACCCAAATTTAAAATGTTTTACTCAAATCATCGTCAGTATGTATAGAGGTACATATATATGTGGTAAAATACGGTGAGGCTTTGTCATGGTTTGGGGCTGCATTTCAGTTAGTGGTGTTGGAGAGCTTGTCAAAACTGATGGAATTATGAAAGTAGATTGTGATTGGTCTCCCCGGATCTCAACAATGTTAAAGCAATGTGGAATCATCTTGACAGAGAACAGAACAAAAGGCAGTCAACATCCAAAGAAGACCTTTTAATGCCCTTAAAGAAGTCTGGAGAACTACTCTCAAAAACTGCTTAAAGAAATTAGAAGAAAGCTTGCCTAAGAGATTTCAGGATGTTTTGGCCTTAAATACTGTATTTCCATGTATATGTGTACTTGTTTAATAAATTGCTGCACCTATTTTCCTAACCCTAGGAATATATAAAGAAAGTGTGTGAAAAGAGTGGCCAAAGACTTTTTAAAGGTACTTGTTTTTTAACTTAAATGCTCACTTTCACAGAAATCCCTATCAGTTGCAGAAGATGAGATTGAACCATTAGATGACGTAGGATATTGCTTAAATCTGTGTGTTTTATCAAATGTAAGATACTCTGAAGGTTAGACAAAGCTGATAAATGTCATATCAAAGAGAGCAAGGTTAACTATAATAACATTAACAATTCTATTACACACCAAAAGCTGTGAAGAGTGTTTGGTTGTAAGTCTGTGTATGTAAAAGTGGATAAACAGAAAGATTAATATCCTGATTATATAAAATTCTGTCAGTTTTAGGGCATTTTTCCAATACCCAGATTTCACTGCACAGCTGCTGCCAGCAACAAGTAGCATTAAGCATGTTTAAGAATTTTATATTCTATTAAATGGTTCTAAATTCTTAAAATAAGAGCTGGTCCTCTCCTCTCATTGAAATCACCAGAATCTATGGAGTCTCTATCTATTCATGCATTTATGTGCATGCTGCATTTATGTGTAAATGCAAGGTAGCAACAATTGGAGCTCAGCTATGCAGATCATCTGAAAATTCCTGTTTCTCAAATGTCCCTTTGAGACTGGCTCCATAAGAAAACATTATACACTTCTTTGTTAAAATGCTCAGTAGTGCAACACAAATAAGCAGGTTTACAGCCTGGTAGTATGAACAGTTTTGAAGCTAATTTAGGTATGCTGCTAATTTAAAGCTAATTGTAGCCGTTTAAATTGTATTAATGTTACAATTTAGGTATTATTAAGTGTGTAAACACTCTGAATGACAGGTGATTGACCAACCCACTAAGGGAAAACAATTCCCACAAGTTGGAAAGTACATTTTGTTTTAGCCTGTTTTTTTGTTTCTAGGGTTAGCATCCCTTTTCATAGGAATTATTGCTAATCAAGCTAGTTAGCCTGTGCTATCATTAGCTGATAACTTGTCATCACTACTCTCCTGTCCAAAGATGGTCACCTCTGGTTTCAAGGCTGCTCACTGCCAGATTGCAACACTCAAGGCTTTGACAGTGTGGTCAAACCAGATGATATTATCATCGTGGCTGCAATTATTTACAATCTATAGTTTTGCCAACATATAAGTAGAAGTTCAGGTTTGGCTAATGAACTAGTTGTTTAAACAAGAAATAAAAGTTACACTTGTTGACTAATCGAAAAGACAGAAAACCCTTCAAGACATTCAAAACTAAACACAATTTAAATGGACAAGGTCAAACACTGGTCAAACAAATATTTTTCATGTATTTTAGGTACTGTAATAGCTGTGCTAACCAGCACCGGAAAGCACAAGTGTCATTTATTTATATTTATACCTTGCATTCATAGAGTCAAAAAAAAGTTGTGTTGCAACATTTTTGAACAATGCATCTAACCAATTAATATTTCTGACACGGACTAGTAAGATCAGCAATGGTTAAATATCGAGTTGACTTAACATGCCCATTCCTAGATGTCCTAAGTCATAGTGATACATACTAATTGTCGCCATCATTACCAAGATAAACTTGGTAACTAGCAGGTGAACAAGCAAAATTTTCCACAAAGGAGCTGGAGGAGACCAAAACAGGGCTAAAAGGGAATCCTTAAGTTGCAAGGTAGCTAGAAGCACAACATCAATTGAATGCTAATTTTGCCCTGAAACTGCCAGCTCTGAGGCTATGGCAACTCTTCACTAAGTTTGCCTTATCTGTTTACAGAATCAACTCTGAGGCACCTGATCAGAAAATGACACGTAAGAACACGCTGGCTGGGCTGCTGCTAATGTTTCAGTATTTTGTTTTCTCCTGAGAGTTTATAAGTTAAGTTCTAAAACAAATCATCTTATTTTTCATCATGTTTTTTTCAGCTGTTGTGAAAAAATATCTGCAACATCTGTATACAAGCATACATATATAGATATATACACACACATCTGTGTCAAAATGCAAATACTGGCTTTCACAAAACCTGTTTCATTGTTGCATTTCATTATCGTGGTGTCGTGCCGAGTCTGATCCCAGCCGTGCAGCCTTGGGGAACAGAACACCAGGCTTGTCTGACAGAGGGAGAGAGAAGGCTAGTAGGCTATAGGGAGGACCTGATTGTACTTTGGCATCCACAGAATGACATTATAGCTGTGCGGTTTCATGATAATAATAATCTTCAGAGCAGCTGTATAAACATTTAACTGACATCCACTCCCTGGGCATGCAGTATGTATCTTTAACTTCTACTAGGGCCAGTCTGATGCAACTATTCATATCGCCGCCCATCTCTCTCTCTCTCTCCTTCTCTCTCTGCTTGAGATATTTGATCCATGTTAGAATTTGCTGTAAATGTCAATGGAAAATGAATGTTCATATCGCATTAAGCTTTCAGCGTTTGAAAGAAAAGCACACTGTGTTACGAGAACAAGCTTAGCGGGATGAGTTACTGTTTGGACCCACACAGAGCTCTGACAGTTGTCTTATTTCATTTGGTTTAAAAAACAGTTTTCAAAATTTTAACACAGGCTAATAAATTTAGACAAACCCCTTGCTCTGGCCTCTCACAATGTAGACTATTTCCTGGTAACATTTGTCTTAATTCCTGGCAGTTTGTGTAAATATTTATGCCACTAAACTAACTCTTCTGTATACAGTAAGCCCCCCAATCTTCCCTGGAATGCGATTTAATTGGCGGTTTCCTCTGTTTATCCTGTTTCATACGGTTATGGGCGAGCTTACTGTAATGAATAATCAGGTAGATAAAGTGTAGCCTTAAATTAAATGTCCTCCTTAAAGAAAATCAAATGAAGGTTAATACCTGCTTCATGCCCCCTGTCTGTAATTCACGTTCTCTCATCACATGCCAGATTACCATTATGTGTCATTTGTAATACAATAAACAGACTCCAGATGGCTTGGATTCTCTTGAATATACACAGAGCAACAGAAGCTATGGGGAGAGCTGCTGTATTTTACTCTGCCTTAGTAAGCCAGGCCAGCTCTCTTTCAGCTGTTGGCATGTTATGTCCTGAAAACTTGCTTGCATAGTCCCATGCTGTGAGACAAGCAAATGAGGACAATGATTGAAAAAAGGTCCAGAGATTGGAGATTAGTGTGCGTTTTGTCGGTTACAATGAGAGTAGATGACTAAGCTTGGACAAATACAACGGTATTGATTCCTCTTGCCTGCATTATATCCACTGACATTTAAATTTGTCAAGCTGACAGCGTTGCAAGCTATATCAAAGTCTTTCACTCGCTGCTCGCACATCTCTGACATCGCGAGGCGGAGCCGGCAATGTAAGCGGAAAGCAAGAAGAGAGCGTTTCTGATCTCCCGATTCATCTTGGCTCCTGCCTTGTCATTGCACGCTGTGCTTTTTATATCCATATTGTGGAGTTTTGCCACGGCACCACAAACGGACATGTGTGAAAGCTGGTTCCTTTCAAAAACGCACTAAAGCATATGCGTGACATATGAGACGTTGGCTGCAGACTTATCTAAACACCTCTGTTATGATGGGTATCTCACATCCGACAGTGATTTATCTGTTAACATTATTTGGCCCCCCTGTGTTTGGGGCAGGGGATGAGGAAAAGACCACTCGTTTGGTTTATGCATGGATCATTGAGGAACACTGGGCCTCTTGTCAGTATGTTAAATTTTACCCTAGAATGAAACATTGTATTTTCCTAACCTGGTTAAGTAATCACATTACCTAAGACTCCATGAAGTGGAACAAACAGTAGCTTATAATCCCGACTTCTTTTTATGTGCCTTGAGTGACAGATTGGCTTTCATCAAAGAGGCAAGCAAAGAAGTTATATAGTCATTTTGCTATGCTAAGAACACTAAATTGATCCTCATATGCAGAACATCTGGTGAAAAGCAATTTCCACCCAAGTGTTTTAGTATTTCCTCCTAATTAATTTCACATGTACATGACAAGAGAGAGCGGTCTCCCAGAACCATAGCACAAAAGCCAGCTTTGTTTCACCATAAGAAAAGTAATCTGTGGTCCGGGGTTGAAAACTGTCTGTCGCTTTGACGCCTGAAATCAATGCTGAAAGCTGCATTTTGGTGGAGCTAAAAAAAGTCACATCTTGCTCCCCAGTGACACAGTCAGGCTAAAGGTTTACATTTACATTCAGTCAAGTGGTGACTCGTGGAGCAAGCGGGGCACGTCGGACAGAAAAAGCCGAAGGTGAAAGAGAGCAGGCACGGGAGGAGTAAAAGGGTGAGTGTTAAGCTGCCAATCCAAGCCATAATGAAGGAGCGTGAGTTAAAAATGCAGACTATTAGAGGAGCTGTTTGCATTCTTCACCAAATGCTTGAAACTGGGACCCACGGCACCTTAAAGCAGCAGTAATGTGAAACAAATCCGCACTGAAATACACATTTTTCAATCCTGTCTTTAAATCCGCACATCTTCTGCCCGACGATCTCACAGATTAACCATTAGTGTCACGCAGCAGACCGACTGTATATCACAGCTGTCTGAGAGCCCGGCGCCTCAGCTCGTGGAGGTGAGCGTGAGGCAGCTGTGAGACACAACACTTCTTGTTTTTACATGTCGAGATGACAAGTCAAAAGAGCTCCTAGAACAGCAGATGAAAAGTTGGCTCGATCAGATTAATCATTAAAGTGAGAGATACGAGCACACTGCGGCATTGTTTTTAACACAATCTTGATGCCGCTCAAATCTGAGACCTCTGTTTGGATAGGGCGTCTGGGACCACCTGGATGAATGTAACTTTTGTTTGCCAAAACCGCACATTTCTCACCTGAAGGTCTCTCTCGCTCTGTCTTTTTTTCTTTTTTTTTTACAATGGGTTTTCCCCCCCAGAGAGTAAGAGAGTCTGCTTTTCATCTCCCCAAGCTCTTCATCTTGAGAGGAGATGTGATGCATGGCCACAGAAGGAATAACTGTCCAGAGGCAGCTAGTGGAGGTCTTGTCTGTGTATAAGTGAACATGAATGGGTGGTATTTACCCACACAGATGCAGAAGTGAGATACAAGCAGGTGTTTACAGGGGTGTTTGAAGTTGAAGGGAGATGGTGTGCTCCGATTAGAGCCTCGAGGAAAGCGCGCACTGTAGGTGTTTTAGCCGACACAGAATGAAAAAGTCCTCATCCCTCCTTATCTTTTCATTTCTTCTTCCCATCTGTTATGTGTTTTTAAAGCTAAGCTTGACTTTCAACTCAATTTGGCACAGCGGAAGCATGACATATTGCCATTCCAATCATGCTCTTGCTTTGCCCCCCTTTTTTTTTACTACCAGTGACAAAATAGCCGGTGTTGGGAAAGAATCCATTGCGCTAACCTCCAAGTCAGTGGCTTTGTTTGTTTTCTTTTTCTTTGTTTCTTCGTATGATAAAAATAAGTCAAGGATTTCTATTGTTCTGGAGACCACCCTTACCTCAGTTTGTCGTGATGTTCAGCTGAAGCATCCAGTGCTCCGCTGTCTGCAAGTGAAGAAGCCCTCCTTTCTGTTGCAGCTTCAAAGCATTTTTGCCTGAGCGGCAGAGTTACAGGCTCTTTGTGGCATAGGTTATTTGTCAGAGGGTTTGGAGAGTGACTTGTTTTACTCTGTTCTCTTTAAAAAAAAAAGGCCCGTCCGCGAGTGCTCAAGCAGTCTAAAGTTACAGCCATGAGCCCCGGTATTACAACCTGATGAGTGACAGGAAAAATGGGGTGAGCTCTTTTTGCCGGGCTCTAACAAAAACACCAATAAGATGAAGAGGGAAACAACAGATTAGACTACTGATCTCAATCTGCTCTCCTTTTGGTTATTGGGAAATAATAGCTCTGAAAAGGAAGTCATTTAAAAGGGGCCTTTAATCAATTCGCCTTTGACGAGCAAAGCGGCATGAAAGGCTGCAGCGAGAGGGAGAGCGTGCTCCTATAGCCCTGAATGTTTTTGGTGTGTGGGGGGAAATACGGGAGAGATGGGCTCTAATTTGTGTTCTCATGGTGTCCAGGCATCTCCAAAGCACTTGATCACCACCACAGCAGGCCTTGATGCCATGTGTGAGTGTAAATGGTTCCAAGGCTCCCTGGTGGTAAAAATCCCATTGCCAGAATGACCACCAACTCGAAATGAAACAGTACCCTGTTTTTAAAAGGTCCCATTCAAAAAAAGTGGGTTTTTTAAAGGCACATAAGGTAGCAATTTCCCTCAAATATGGTGTAGCCTGATAACTGTTGAAGTAACTGACACCATGTCGCCGTAAATGAAAGATTTTTTTACAGTGTGTATGAAGCATTAGTTAGATTTAAGATAGTAAATGTTGAGGGGTTTTTGGGGTTTTTTTTTAACAAGCATTAAGTTCTAATTGTATGCAGACATTTGCGACCTCCACACTGTATTACATTCTTGTCATCACTGTAATTCTTTGCCTCTTTTGTTTTACAGTTACAGCCAGAGTAGTAGGCTCTGTGTACAGAGTGATTACTTTCTTCATTCCAAAGCATGCACAAATCTGTTTTAAGTTCAAGAGAGGAGGAACCCTTTAATTTAAACCCTGAAATGAAGTCATTCATTCCCTGTTAAACTGCACTGCGACCCATAAGGTTAGGTAAACAAGTGTCCCTTGCATTACTGTCAAAAAGACCCAGCCCCTTGCTTTGCTGTGATGTAAACTCCTTCAATCTTTTTACAGTTTGCATGAGGGGAAACTGGCTGGAGATGGAGGAAGATATGTATTTCTGTGTTTCTTTTTTTTTTTGATAAAGGAGGGAAGGAAAGTCAGTACCTGAGTCTGTTCTCAGGAAGGTGTCCTACAAGGAAAAACGTTGCCTTGTTCCAAAGCAGAAAACTGAGGAAGGGAGGACAGGCCACAATGCGCTGAGCCCAGCAGGCCTGCTCAGATCTGTTACCAGCTCCAGCTCCAGCACGGCCTGGAATGTGAAGAATCCTACTGGGCTGGGGTTCTAGTGCAGGGGTCCAAACCTCACATTGCTGCTCATACTCATTTTTCCTTCTCTCTTAGTATTGTATTTGGATAGGTGATTGTAATGTAGCAGGAATGTAGAGTAAGAGTTCTGCAGAGAGCTGTGGACAAAGTTGAAGCTGTAGTCGCGAAACATAAGGAATCTGCTCGGCCTGAATATTATATGGAGATTCCTGAGATTTGAAAGCAAGAGTCGGCGATTAAGAAGAGGAAAATCAAACAAAGCATCTGTTTATTTAAAAAGAAAAAAAAATCAATGAGCAGCCGCAGCTCTGGCATGACTAAGAATTATACTCACTAATGTGACACTAATTGCTTCTTAGTCTGTCAGAGGACAAGAGAGAGAAGAGACAGAGAGAAAGAGGATGAGGAAAAAAAGGGAGAGAGAGTACCAGGTGCTGACTGAGGGCAGTAATGACTGCCAATGGAATGCCTACACCCATAATCCTCTCTGTCATTGCTGACAGATCCTCTTGACCTCTGAACTTCTGATGTAAGAAAGGAAAAGAAAGGAAGTCACAACTTAATAAAATTACCCGACGGTTAGCACATGTTTGGGAGTGGCAGTTGTCATTGGCTGTTTGATTGTTAGACTGTTTGGACAGGGAAAATGTGGTGATATGTATATTTTTCAACATTTCATTTGATAAGCAGTAAGATGGATTTTAACCTCCCACTGCTTTGGATTTGCCCTTTGATAGCAGCTGCGTGCATGTGTGCACTCCAATAGATAAGGTCAAAGGGGAAGGATTTCACAACAATAGCAGCGAGGGTGAAAACTGAGATACGAAGAGGTTTTTACGTGTTGCGTCTGTGCATGTCAAACAAAACCCCCTCAATTTTTTGTAAGCCCGTTTTTGCTCTGATATGGCCTCTCTATTGCTTTCTGTGGTTAGCCTGGCGAATCATTCACACATTACAGGAGTATCTGCAGACCGACAGGAGATGTGTGTGTGCTGGAGGTGCACTGCGATCTATATTTCAGCAGGCAGGCTAGGTCTGAAGATTTGGGCCAAAGCTGTCATCGATTCCTTCTGCCCTGTCATCAGCCTTATCTGATCACACTATGTTGCTCCCTCCATGTTCTCCTCCCTAATGGCTAATGGAAACACAGACTTGCTGTTCTTTGGACTTTTAAGGGAGGGCTTCCAGATGGGCTATTAAACAATTTGCTCAGTTTAGTAGCTGTTTTTTGTTTAATGTGTTATCCCCTTTTTCTCTGGACTCTCTGGACAGGGACATGCAACAGGGTAAGCCAAGAAGACAATGCTCAGTCTTTTTTTGAGGGAGTGAAATGTAACATTAAAATATTCTGCCTTTTTTAACGTTTGCCTGTTTGCTATTTCAGCTCTTATCTCGGAGTTGACTGGATTGATTGAAAAGAGGATACATTTATCTGTGACTTAAAGACTTCCGGTGCCCTCCGTGACAATAGGGCAGCAAACCCTGTAACTGGAAGCAAAGTATAACAGACTCCCCTCGACATCCTGTAAACTCTGTAACTAGCAAACTACCACCTTTGCCGCTGCGCCTGAGAAGTTTAAACTCTGTGTATGTATTTATTTTAGACAGTTGCTTCTCCATCATCCTTTTATGTTCATCCTACAGATCATATAGGACTAGAGGATGATACTGTTGTGTACGTTCCTGTGTGTGAGCGTGTCATCATCATGTTTCAGGCCCTACTCTCTTCCTCCTCCCGAGTCTGCTGCACTGACAATTCGTTTGACAAACATGCAATCACCGTAGTCACAGACAGCCCCTTTAGTTAGGGTAGAGCGCAGTGTGAATTATGGTTGAGATGGAAACCTTTGAATTATGGGTAAGCTCTGAAGTGCCTCTCGCACAGGGAAAGAAGAAGAAGAAGAGGAGGAGGAGGGATCTATGTAGACATGTGCCACAGAGGAGTGCTGACAGAGACCTGGCTCGGCAAACTGCAGCAGAACCAGAACAGCAAGAGGCTAACCCAAACACGGACCAGCAGAACCGGAGAAACCCAGCTCGGGCAGGGTCAAACGGTGCATCTCACCGCGGAACAGTCAAGGAGGTTGACGGCGTGTAACCTCTTACCATTGAATCCACCGTTTGCCTAAGCCAGCTCCATGAACACACGCTTGGAAAACAGCATTGCAGACATTCCAGCCTAATTGTACATTTGTCCTCTTTCAAAGGGAAGAAGTGTTAGGCCAGATACAAAGAATCTTGGGATAGGGCGATAGCGCCAGGATCCGTCCCTAGCCTCCTGAGGGCTATTTAAAGGTGCAGTAGGCTGTATTTTCCGCCGCACAGTGAGGCACCCACCCTTCCGCCTGGCTCCATATTGGAACCAGATGCTGCTGGATGCGAGGCCCCACTAATTTAAGTGGACAGGGCAGATGGAAGCGACTCGCCCTGTATGCATACCACCCCCTGTTGGCTTTCATGTGATGAAAAATCTTTGCAATATGGCGGGGGAGGTTCACTCAGTGATCCATCCATGTGCTGTACGTTTACACATTGACATATGCACGTGCTCTGGTGCTGTTTGTAACTTCTGTGCCCAAACAAAGATAGATAGCAACACAACACACACGCACAAAGACTGTGGATGCAGAGAAAGAAAGTATTTCTGCACCATCTGTAGACTTGAAAAAACATTAAGCTAATGTAAAAAAAATACTGTATATCTGCACACTGAGAGCAGACAGTCTCTAAAATATGTGATATTGTTGGCATGCTCTATACAACTTGCATTCTGTTTAAAATTTATATTAAATTCCATTCAAACTCTGAATTGGTCCAGAAAATTTTGTGCTTGCCTCAATAGAAAAATACCACCTACTAACTTACTTATGAAATTTCTCTTTTTCTTATTTATATTCAAAACATTCAGGCAAGTGCCGAAGTCTTTTCTGACAGCTGCGTATTATGTTGAATTTAGGTAGGTAGAGAAGAAGGACTGTAACCCTGTCAGCAAACGCTCATCACCTGGTAGGAAGACAGTGATGCGGCGCTAAGCCTGCAACCCTATCCCACCATAAATTACAACGGCTCCTAGCAACCACAAGAACTATTGTATCGTTTCTTAGTATGCGTCCTCGACCGGTATGTGTGGAAGTGCACGTGTGATGTAAGTGCATATATATATGTATGTGTATCTCTGCATAAGAAGTAGCCCTCCAAAGTGTGTCCTTTGTCTGTTGAGGTGACAGGTAATTGTGTCAAGGAGGATGGAGGAATTATGGTTGGGAAGCAATCTGAAACGTTGCAAAGCTTTAGAGCCAAACCCTCACTGGTGGTTAATTGCTGTGTGACTCTGCTGCACGCAGTCCGTTTGCTGGGCCTAACGTAGCGTGAAATGGATATGTAATGCCTATATATTCTACCTCAGTGTTTTTTCTGTAGCGACATACTGATTTAACTGTTTGAAAATTCTGTGTCACTGCATTTTAAAACAAAAAATCTCCCCGCTCTTTACAGGATTTTATTACTTATTTATTTCATTTCAACCAACCAGCAAAGTTTCCTTGCACTGACGGTCATTTGCACTGACCTGTTGTCTCATCCCCTGGGATCATCTGGTGAATGTACACTAACTGTGCAGCAAAAACTCACAGATTGGACAGGAAATTTCTTCTTTGATAGTGCATGTTTGTTTAGCTGGACTCGGTTGACCTCTGTTGACCTGTCTTCTCAAGTTCAGCAGTCCTCAGCCAGAGCACTGCTTTGCACCAACAGCCATCCACCGACAAAACGTATTTGTTGCTTAACAATACACAAACGAGTTTTATACGAACAAGTTTTATACAAACTGCTTAGTTTCTATTGTACAAAGAGGGAATGTAGAAAGAAATATAGAAATTTAACTGGGTAGTAAAAATGTGGCTGATGGTTGCAACAATCGCTCAGTGTCAGGAAATGCATTTAAATTGATCGCTTAAAAATAAAGTGTCTCAAGCCAATGTTATACTTTTAATCGGTGTAAGTGTATTGACCATTTTCCAGTGCATCATATCAGAAGAGCGTAACAATGACTTTTTAAAATACATTGAAGTAACATAGCGTGCGGAATTGTTTGTGATTATCTGAAAATAATTTTAATGGAGAATGAAAGCACCTTTCAATCAAGAAATCCAACTGCAGCTGCAGCAAAACATCCATAAATACTGTACATTGAGGAGTGCGCACAAACACAGAGGGTTCAGGGGTTGCATTGTTATCACGGGGATGCCCTGTGGCTGTGATTAAGCACTGTTTGCACTATACTTCTGGTGTCCTAAAGCTTAGCTAGATGTCACAGGTATGATAGGAATGCTTGAGTGCAGAGGGCAAGAAGGGGTCACAGCTAGGATGTAAACATCAACATTTTCTTTCTTAAAAGGATTTAGGCCCACTTGAAGGAAAAAAAGCTCTACCGCAGCACAAAGCCTGATCCCTAGCACCTGGCCTTAGGCACAGACCTATGACCAGCTTCCCCCCCATCTAATCCTCATTTAAAACCATTTGAGGGAGCCTAAAACTGACCTTAGATCAGCTTCTGAGTTTGACTATAGGCTTCATCAGCACCAGGTTGTTGCTGCGTGTAGGGATTGGGAGAGAGGCTTTGGCTGCAGATTGCTATCAGAGCAGACAGGAGTTTTACGCCCTCTCTGGAACTGTGCCATAGTGGGCTGTGGACAATAGACCCTTTGTGCATTGCTGATTGGCAGATCTACTCATAACAAACACGCTAAATGGTAAAGTCAGAGTGGGAGGTGCAAGGATCTGATAAATCCTGGTTTTCATTAGACACAATGATTCTCTTTGCTTTGTCTCAAGATGTCAGTTTTGAAATGACAATTGGACGTTGTGTAACTCAAAGATGACTAGGGGAATACCATACAGGCAAGATATCACTATGAAAGCAATAAATGGGCGAAGACACATAAAACTTGTTTCATTTGATTTCACTCCAGAACAAAACCCCCACTTCTCTCCCAGCTGTATGGATATGGTTTGGATTAACCTCACCATCTCCCCAGAGGATGAGTTGTAGTGATGCAAATTTAGAGCCTTTTTGACGAGACCTTGACACTTGATATGTTGGTCAACTCCCAGTTTCATTTTGGTTTTAGGAGAGTCCACTGACACTGCTGGAAAGAAGAAAAGAAGACCTAAGAAAGAAAGTCTTTAGTGATGCAGACCTGCAGCCCCATCTACTGTTGCGTCACACGGTATTAGCAAAAGATGCCCACATGCAAACATGTCTGGGCTGATCCTGTCTCTCTTAACCAGAGCTATGCCAAGCTGACAGGGAAAGTGGTCAACACGAGTGACAATCAGTTTTGTGCAGGCCCTCACTGGGAAAAATAGACTTCATGTAGCTACATCTCTACATCTTTCTCCCCCTCCTTGCTCAGTCTGCCTCAAACATGTGACCATGGTTATGCTAACGCAGCATGGGATGTGAACCATTTTTAGGCTGCGGCCACAACCGTGGCATCTGCAACCCTTCCAATGGCCTCCTCTGGAAGTTGCAAAATCTGGATGCGTGTGGCCGATGGATAATTTTAAGTAAATGTTCATTCAGACACAGAAAAACTGCAGTTATTGTGAAAACCTGGGCTGTAGTAACCTCTGAATGAAAGACTTAGCAATTGTTTATTTGGTTTCTTCGCTTGCAGGAACAGTTTTATAAGTAAAAACAACAAAAAATGCTGCTATGTACACAGCCTCATGCCTGCAGTGCCCTGCTATGGTACTGCTTTGGTAATCTGTAAGTGCTACACAGAGCATCGCAGACCAACATCTACTTGTTGTTGCTGTGCAATGCCTTATAGTTGCAGTGTTTTTTATGATCTGTGTGTGTGTGTGTGTGTGTGTGTGTGTGTGTGTGTGTGTGTGTGTGTGTGTGTGTGTGTGTGTGTGTGTGTGTGTGTGTGTGTGTGTGTGTGTGTGTCTTCCTCGTTCTGATGGACTCTGCATTGGTTCCCTTGCCTGTACAAGCCCAGTGTTCAACCCGTGAACACTCAGCCTATGCTCAGGGTCATTACCCTCGGGCCATGTGCTACTGGTGTTTTGAAGGACTGCTTGCAAGTTCATCTCAGACCATGAGGTCAACTTCACACTGTGGTTAGCTTACCAACAAATACATGCAAAATGAAATCCCTTCGTCTTTTCCGTTACTCTGATCTTTAATATTTTGACCCACATTTATATTTTCACTCACTGAGATCTAATTTCCTCCAAGAGCTTTGCGGGCAAATGAACTGTATCGTTCCTCCACACCTGCAAAGGTGCAAAATGAACAATTACCACTATTTCTGAATGGTTTGAAAAGACTGTGTTTTCCCTCTCTGATCATTTTGACATGCAGGTTATGAGTTCTTTGTGACAGACTGAAACTGCCCCCCAGCTGCACCCCTGCAGGTGAATGATGTCTTCTACTTCCTGGCTGTGAAAGGGCCCTGTGTGGTCCCAGTTTCTTTACATCATACCGAAATGTGCGCAGACTGGGAACCTGTCATCCACATTGCCATTTGTTAATTGTTGACATTACGAACTGACCTTTTTTCTCTTTGTTGTTTTTGGTGGTGCGTGTGTGCCGGTGTGTAAAGCTTCTGTAGAGGTGTATCGTATCTGCAGCTGTGAGGAACTGGTCCTATAATCTGTCTCAGCAGAACTGCGTAACCTGAGTAAGAGTGAGGTTAAGGGTCAGTTATTGAACTTGAATTACACTGGGAAAGGCCTCCCTCAGACCCTCACCACCCCTCTCAGCCACCCTGTGGGGTTTGTTTGTTTTCTCTCCCAGTCTCTCCCAGAGCTTACCCAGTCCGCTGTAATGAGTATTTAAAACACACCCTCAGACATGTTTACACTGCACGTAACAGCACTGACTGTGTGATCTTGCACCACACATAGACGTGTGTCAAAGTATATGCTTGTGCATATACTGTATGTGTGTGCCTGTAAATGCATGCATGCAAGCATGTCCTCTTTCATTCTAACTCCCACTCTCTGGTTTCCCCATTTCTGAAGTCTGTAGCTGGAGGGGAGGAACACCTGCCAGTATTTTCCCTACCCAATCTCAGATAAGACAATAGAAGTAGCAGAGGTATTTGGTTACACACAGAAACACAGCAAGGAATAAGACATATTAAAAACCTCCCTGTCTCGCACGCAGTCGCTGCAACTATCCAGGTGTTAATAGTGTAGCGAAAAAAACACACACATATTTGTGTGAGTTGACTTGGGTATGTGAGCCAAGGAGCTTCAGCATTTTCTGTAAATTTGACCTGAGCCCCAAGCCCCGGGCCCCCTCTGCAAGCTGTTAAGTTTTTAATGTATCATTTTTCACTGCACATGTTCCGTGTTATGCTAGTTACCAGGAATTTGGATTGAATGGACAATGAAGTTCCTGAACCTCGAGAGAAGGATTACTCTTAATTGTAAGCAGAGGAGTGCCTTGTGGTTAAGGTAAAGGGAGGTAAAGTGATGCCGCAGCACCCTCTGATGGTGATTTTGCAGCAATGCCTCATTAAAAAAAAAAGAAGGAAAGAAAGAAAGAAAAAACCTTGAAAGTCCCAGGATTGCTTTGGTCTTTTTATAGGCAAGAAACCACATCCCTGGTGTCTTTGAAGAGCTTGTATTCACTAAGTAGTAGTTAGGGCTGCCAGTACTTACTCACTATTTTATGAGTCGTAAAAGAACACTTTGAACTGCACCTATTTAGAATCCCAAAGCTGATGGCTTTATAATTCAGAAGTAAAGAGACTATAGTCACATAATTTGCAGGAATGCACATGAATTACTGTTGAGTGTTTTCCCTTGCACAGGTGGATAAATGTTCAAAATCACTTTATTTTATAATGTTCGGTCTACCTCTCTGTAATTGAGGTGTTTGTTTCATGCACATGCTACACTCATGGTTATATGCACACATTCACATTTATGTCCAAACACGCACTCCCAGCTGAGGATGTCGGTGTGGACCAAGGCTGTAGGCACATCCTGTCCAAGTTACTGTCTGAAGAGAAGTCGTAGTGCGCCAGAGTGTCAGGAAACAATTTTTTGTGAGTCTATATTTGACAGTACTCTTGAATTAAACATTTTGCAGGTTTTAAATTACACCAATTTGCTGATTGGACAAGATATTCCCCAATCAGCACTGTGATATTTGGTCAAATTTGAGTATTAGGTTACACTTTATAATTACTATTGTTAATAAATGAGAACTTGATAGCTAGTTAGTCTATAGTTAATAGTTATTGTTACATTTATATAACAAGAGAGTGATCTTATCAAAGGCTTCAGTTTGGGTTGGTCAATAATTTTGTCTTCAGTCCGTATGAAGTTCTTTATCATCAGCAATGTTCACATGCTGTGTATCCAGTGGAAGCAGTGAAAAAGGCTTCCAAGCGGAAACATTTTAACTGCTTAATGTGTGCACAAACGGATGGACCTCATGGTTTTATACGAACACTGATTAACTTGAATCAGGAGCTACTCGGGATTTTACTGCAGTTGAAAGTTGGCTCACTTCCAAGATTTATATACATATATATATACATATATATATATATATATATATATATATGCTGACATGTTTTGAAAGTAACACAGGAAAGGAGGTTAATACAGAAAACTGATTAAACTGTTGAAAGGACATGATTAAAAGTACACAAGAGCTAAGCGTTAAACATGTTGCGGTCCATTTATCATGCTACTCTTTTGCATACTGCATTTTTTTCATTGCTGTATAGCATTTTTACTATTGTTCAACATCCCATTATTTTATCTACACAATGTCATTATTGTTTTTATTGTCACAAGACACACAATTGTTTTTTGGAAATATTAAATAGATGAGATGAGAACATATTATCAAAATTCATATTACAGATTGTTGTGGAGTACTTTATGAGAAAAGTATAATAATTATAACAAATTATTTAAGTATTATGACACATTTAGTCTTTTCATGCTACACTACATTGCCAAAAGTATTCGCTCATCTGCCTTCGCACGCATGTGAACTTGAGTGCCATCCTGTTCTTAATCCCTAGGGTTTAATGTGATGTTGGCACAAACTTTACAGCTATAACAGCTTCAACTCTTCTGGGAAGGCTTTCCACAAGATTTAGGAGTGTGTTTGTGGGAATTTTTGAGCATTCTTCCAGAAGCGCATTTGTGAGGGCAGACACAGATGCTGCATGACCAGGCCTGGATCGCAGTCTCCACTCTGAATCATCCAAAAGGTGTTCAGGCTGAGATTAGGACTCTGTGCAGGCCGGTCAAGTTCTTCCACACCAAACTTGCTCATCCGTCTTTATGGACCTTGCTTTGTGCAATGGCCCGCAGTCACGCAGTAACAAGGGAAGAGCCATCTCCAAAATGTTCCCACAAATTTAGAGGCATAAAATTGTCCAAAAAGCATTACGAGTTCCTTTCCCTGGAACTAAGGGGCCGGGCACAGTTCCTGAAAAACAACCCTACATCATAATCCCTCCCTACCAAACTTTACACTTGGCACAATGCCATCGGACAAGTACTGTTCTCTGGCAACCACCAAACCCAAACTCATCCATCAGACTGTCAGACAGAGAAGGTTGATTCATGACTTCAGAGAACACGTCTCTACTGCTCTAGAGTCCAGTGGCAGCATGCTTTACACCAGCGCTCCCCAACCTCTTTTGCGCCATGGACCGGTTTATGTCCAACAATATTTACACAGACCGACCTTTAAGGTGTTGTGGATAAATACAAGAAAATAAAACCAGTACTGGTACCCAAAAAAAGAAGATTTATTCATAACACATGGGAAAAGACCCAGCGAACCAGAGTTAAAGATAAAAATGATTAAAAAAACAAGGATAAAAACCCTGAAAACCATAAATTTCACACCCAAACCTCAACTCTCGCGACCTGGTACCAAATGACTCACAGGTCGGTACTAGTCTGTGGCCCAGGGGTTGGGGAAGGCTGATTGAGAATGCTCTACGCACTGTTCTTTAGCTATTCTGAAGGCCACAAGAAGTCTGGAGGTCTGTAGGGATTGCCTCTGCAGAAAGATGGCTACCTCTGCCTATTGTACGCCTCTGCGTCTGCTGACTGCACTCTGTGATTTTATGTGCCCTACCACTTTGTGGCTGAGTTACTGTCATTCCTACTTAGTTATAAAACCACTAACAGTTGACTGTGGAATATTTAGTAGCGAGGAAATTTCACGACTGGACTTGTTGCACAGGTGGAACATCCCATCACAGTACCACGCTGGAATTGAGCTCATGAGAGCGACCCTTTCTTTCACAAATGTTTGTAAAAGCAGGCTTCATGCCTCGGTGCTCGATTTTATACACCTGTGACCGTGGAAGTGATTGGAAAACCTGAATTCAATGATTTGGATAGTTGAGTGGCCATATAGTGCATATTTAAACCAATGTTAAAAGACACAAACCTGCACTGGCGTGAAAGATCCAGAAGATGCTGCTAATGTACTGCCATTGTACTGTGTGACTGTATTTGGGTTCATGGAGAGGGCACTGCAGGCATCAACCTAAACAGACTTTTTGCCATTGCCAGAGGCTTTTTTTATGCACCTAAATATTGCAGTTCTCAATACTCTTTCACAGGCACATCTCAAGGGCCAGATAAAGGATTACACAACTGTGATTTCTGTGTGAAAATTTAAAATAATCCCTGATTGATTTTGCTGTGACAGACAAAATGACGGACAGGCGTTTTTCATCCTGTCTGATCCAGGAGGATTTAAAACAACACTGTCCTCTCACAGAGCTGTGAGCTGAGTTTAGAGAAAGCATTTACCCCTTATGAGCTGTGATGTAACAGGTTTGTACATAAATACATAATTAGTCTAATATAATTTTAGATGGCTTCATGTTAGTTTTGGCTTCTAAAACTGAGCGATGGCTGACAAAGTAAACAGGTGACATGAAGTGGCAGAGAAGCAAAGAGGTTTGACATACTGAGCTCGGACAGAATCCATAATCCAGGTTGGTTTGCTGAATCTGCACCTTAGGATACAACTCAAGTCTATATTGAAAGTGAAGGACAGCAGACGGCAGCCGTTTGGAACACCTGTTCTTCATCATGCGCACGTAGAAACGCTGCTACATTGCTGTTCATTCTCTATTTTCATCAGGTGTGAAGCACGTTATTCATCACATTTCCTCGCCAGAGCAGCGTATAGATCTTTATCTATAAGTGTTTTATATGTTAGGTTCTGCAAAGGTCAAGAGCGAGGTCAGGGAATCATCGTGGATTTCTCACGTGCAAATGAATGCACCACTGAACTGAAGCAGATCTCTTAATGCTTCAGAGAACATGGCCTTGCCTTGAATGCAAAAGTATTCCATTAATCAGTAACCAGCCCGAGGTCTTGCTCTAACCAGTGGTTCTCAAACTCTTGGGAAGGCCACTGAAGGTCTTGTGTGGGCAACTGCGGGAGAACTATGAGTGGAACTAAGTTTAAAGAACAGAATTTTTTTGCTTAGGATAAACAAACAAAACTTTGGGAACATGCCAGAAAACGTTTAAGAACCACTGCCCAGAACAAACGTCCATATTATCAACCTTGAAAAGAGGGCCTGAACTTTTTGCTTAGTATTACCTCTCTCTTTAACAGGACAACAGGACTTTATCCTCTCCATATGTGCAGAACGTCTTGATGCATTCTCAATCATCCAGGAAAGTAAATCTCCAAAAGTTGAATCTGTTCATCTGGAGAAACGTTTTGTGGTGACGAAACGTTTTCTCCCACAAAACGCGTTATGTCCAGATGAACAGATTCAACTTTTGGAGACATATGTGCAGAAATTAACTCAGAAATATTTTATTATAGTCTGACTTTTACCATTTGAACCAAACAAGCAAAAACTACAGATATGCAAAAGGTAAGTAGATCACATTCAAGCTGTTGACTTTTTGACATATTTGGACAAGCAAGCGTTTGATCTGCTGTGAAACAGTGCTTGCAGATACAGACAAGATAATATACACAAGGGAAGTTTGCCTTTTTAGTTTACTAAACAAAAATATCAACCGAAGCACTCCCTGGGCTCTTTCACTATGATTACTGACTTTTGACATTTGGAATAACCGTCCAGTGATATTGTCGTTAACCACCACCACCACATAATATTCAAATATAGTCCGTACACATACATTCACACACTCTCTATTTCCTCCTTTTCCCGCTGGTTGAATTCCCAGAGTGCTCAGGATCATCATCAAGTTAAAAGGACTGCTTCGGATCATTTTCAGCGAGAATCCATAGTTGAATCAATGACAGTAAGCTCCCTGGTCTCCTAGGGCAGTGATCTAACTCCAAACCATAACATTTATCCCATCATGCTTAACGGTTGATATGGGTATCGCTTCCTAAAAAGCTGCCTTTCTTTAATCTGTCTTTCCAGAGGACATTTTTCTAAAAGGCCTTTTGTTCTCTGGTAAAATGTAGGTTTGCTCTAATGTGCTTTTTGGAGATCAAATGCTGGTTCCTGGCAATCCTCTCGTTCAGATCAAATTCAGGCAAACCCTCTGTGTTTGTAGATGCCTACAGATCCTCACCAACACTTCTCTTTGCTTTTCTGTCAATTAAACTCCTGGACAAATTGTTTACAATTTTACATCATTTCCTGATGTTTTTTCTTAAAATTGAATGATTCATTCACATACTGTATTTTTAAGGTATTTTTAAAATTCCCATGTGAGACTAACATGCATGTAGTGTGGCGATTACCTGGAAAAGTGTGGAAGTTTATGTGTAATAACCAGTAATCAGGCCATCAGAATGCAAAGCTACACATTTCCATACATTTCATAGTGATAGTTCCTACAACTGAAAATCTAGGAGCAGAAATTATCTTTGTAAATAGTTATTATTATGAATGAAACAATATTTTACATTACTGTGATGTGAATAAATAATATATACAGCGATACAGGCTGAATGATGGTCTAACTTTATATGATAGTTTTCATAAGTATCTACTGATGTGCAAATACAAGATACTGTAGCTCCCCAAACCATGCTCTGATCACACTACAAGAGCTATAAAGGGTACTAAAATCAAAAATTACTATATTTTAATATAATGACCATAACAATTTAGCTTTAAATTAATTTGAGTTTACATTAATGACATTTAGTCATCAGTACTATTTTAATTAACTTATTAACGGTCATATTTGGCTAGGGGTCATTGGGAAATCTACTCAACGTGAAATAAAAGGTTTGTTACAACAAACATTTACAGTTGCCCTTACAGCAAAATAATCTGAAAATAATGTAATGTATTATTTTCATTAGTTCCTGTAAATCACATTTTAGCAATGCTACCATTCTTCTAGCCTATAAGATAAATGCCGGACAAACATGTTGTGATGCAGTTTTGCAGATTTACATTGTGTCGCTTACAAATAAGAAAATCTATGAGGAATCTTAATAATTAGGGCCCGAGCACTTCGAGTGCGAAGGCCCTATTGTATCTGCTCTGTTTATTATTATTATTATTATTAGGGCCCGAGCACAAAAGTGCGAAGGCCCTATTGTATCTGCTCTGTTTCTTATTATTATTATTATTATTATTATTATTATTATTTCGGCAAATGAATCGGCCTTTTGAGGGCCTAAACATGCTCAAAAACTCATGAAATTTTGCACACGCGTCAGGTCTGGTGAAAATTTACGTATTTTCATGTCCGTAGACATGTCCAGGGAAAATTGGCTCAGTAGCGCCACCTAGAAAATGAGAAACGCGAGCCCCGAGATGGGTATGACCTACATGTATAAAACTCGGAAAACATATCTAACGTTCGGAGACGCACAAAAAGTCTATTATGGCCATGTCCTAAACCCAACAGGAAGTCCGCCATTTGGAAGTGAAGGTGACATTTTGGCTCTGATTTTGCCATTTCCATGCCTCGAACTTTTGCGAACTCCTCATTGGAATTTCATCGTACAAGCTTCATATTTGGTCAGTGTCAACTACACACCTGGGCCATGTTAAATTGCGGAGCTTTTGAGTTTTCGGGATACGGTGAGGCCGTGGCGCCACGGCGAATTTCGATGACTCGCCATGAAAATCTTATTGCCTCTCGTTCTGTCATACATTGTCCGACCTTGACCAAAGTGGACACATATGATAAGGCTCCACCCCTGAACATATTTCAACTGCCATATTTGACATCAGGGACAGCGCCACCTAGTGGGAACAGGAAATGTCATGTTTTACACTTTGGGGTACAGTATTGTAATGGGTGACATCTGCAGCCTCAAATTTCTCCAGGAAAGCCTTAAGGAGTTGGTCTTGGGTTACAGAGAAAACTGTGAGTTTTCGCTGAAGGGTGTGACTTGGCGAACATTGAGGTCTCGCCATGAAGAAACAAATTAGTGTAACTCAATGAAATCCAATCTGATCAGTACCAGATTTTACAGGGATGATGTCAGACCCGCCCTGAACAGATTGATATGCCCATTGTCAGGAATACGTAGAGCGCCACCTACTGGCACCAGGAAATGTCATGTCTTTCATTTTGTTGTACTGATTTTCACAGGTTCATCGTGGCCACCTCAAAAGCGGTGAATATCACCATCAGTCCCTCTTGATGCTTCAGTGAGAAAATTGTGACTATAAACTGAACGGCGCACCCTGGTGGCAACGCAGTTCACCATGAAAGATGAAGTGGCTTTTGAGGGGCTTGAAAAGTTTAAAAGTCTTGAAATTTGGCGCACACCTCTAATGTGATGAGGATTTCTTTTATATGTTCATTTTCCTTGAACAGCGCAAAATGGCTCCACAGCGCCCCCTACAAAATTTCAAAACAACAGCCCCTGCTCTGTGTTTTATGTATGAGTTTGAAACCTGGCAAGCTTATTGGAGATAGCAAGATGTACAAAAAGTCTCTTGGAGCAATATCCCAAATCCAACAGGAAGTCAGCCATTTTAAAATTAATGTGTAAATTTGGCGACATTTTCCCCTCTTTTCAGGCCTCATACTTTGACGAACTCCTCCAAGGGATTTCATTAGATTTACGCGATCTCCTGTGTGTGGAATCTAAAGACCTTTGTGATGTTAAATTGCGACGCTTTTTACGTTCAGGGAAACGGGGTGGTCATGGCGGCACGTGGAGTTTCAATCACTCGCCAAAAGCAGTAACCTGCTGTCGCTCAAAACACAATGTCCAATCTCTCCCAAAGTTCGCAGGCGTGATGAGACTCGAGCTCGGAAATGTTTGTTATGCCATTTGTCAGTAATGGTTAGAGCGCCACCTAGTGGGACGACTATAATAATGGTTGAATGAGATGAAATTTTAGCTGGTGGTTAAATGCATGAATTCCATCAATGTGACATCAGATCGGAAGCGCTGGTTTTAGGTGTTGGGCTTGGCTCGACGCGCCGGGGTGCGAGGGGCCCTCATATCGCTGCTTGCAGCTTTAATTATTATTATTATTATTAGGGCCCGAGCACAAAAGTGCGAAGGCCCTATTGTATCTGCTCTGTTTCTTATTATTATTATTATTATTATTATTATTATTATTATTATTATTATTATTATTATTATTATTTCGGCAAATGAATCGGCCTTTTGAGGGCCTAAACATGCTCGAAAACTCATGAAATTTTGCAGACGCGTCAGGTCTGGTGAAAATTTACGTATTTTAATGTCCGTAGACATGTCCAGGGAAAATTGGCTCAGTAGCGCCACCTAGAAAATGAGAAACGCGAGCCCCGAGATGGGTATGACCTACATGTATAAAACTCGAACACATATCTAACGTTCGGAGACGCACAAAAAGTCTATTATGGCCATGTCCTAAACCCAACAGGAAGTCCGCCATTTGGAAGTGAAGGTGACATTTTGGCTCTAATTTTGCCATTTCCATGCCTCGAACTTTTGCGAACTCCTCATTGGAATTTCATCGTACAAGCTTCATATTTGGTCAGTGTCAACTACACACCTGGGCCATGTTAAATTGCGGAGCTTTTGAGTTTTCGGGTTACTGTGAGGCCGTGGCGCCACGGCGAATTTCGATGACTCGCCATGAAAATCTTATTGCCTCTCGTTCTGTCATACATTGTCCGACCTTGACCAAAGTGGACACATATGATAAGGCTCCACCACTGAACATATTTCAACTGCCATATTTGACATCAGGGACAGCGCCACCTAGTGGGAACAGGAAATGTCATGTTTTACACTTTGGGGTACAGTATTGTAATGGGTGACATCTGCAGCCTCAAATTTCTCCAGGAAAGCCTTAAGGAGTTGGTCTTGGGTTACAGAGAAAACTGTGAGTTTTCGCTGAAGGGTGTGACCCCAGCAGCATGGCGAACATTGAGGTCTCGCCATGAAGAAACAAATTAGTGTAACTCAATGAAATCCAATGTGATCAGTACCAGATTTTACAGGGATGATGTCAGACCCGCCCTGAACAGATTGATATGCCCATTGTCAGGAATACGTAGAGCGCCACCTAGTGGCACCAGGAAATGTCATGTCTTTCATTTTGTTGTACTGATTTTCACAGGTTCATCGTGGCCACCTCAAAAGCGGTGAATATCACCATCAGTCCCTCTTGATGCTTCAGTGAGAAAATTGTGACTATAAACTGAACGGCGCACCCTGGTGGCAACGCAGTTCACCATGAAAGATGAAGTGGCTTTTGAGGGGCTTGAAAAGTTTAAAAGTCTTGAAATTTGGCGCACCCTCTAATGTGATGAGGGATTTCTTTTATATGTTGATTTTCCTTGAACAGCGCAAAATGGCTCCACAGCGCCCCCTACAAAATTTCAAAACAACAGCCCCTGCTCTGTGTTTTATGTATGAGTTTGAAACCTGGCAAGCTTATTGGAGATATCAAGATGTACAAAAAGTCTCTTGGAGCAATATCCCAAATCCAACAGGAAGTCAGCCATTTTAAAATTAATGTGTAAATTTGGCGACATAAACCCCTCTTTCAGGCCTCATACTTTGACGAACTCCTCCAAGGGATTTCATTAGATTTACGCGATCTCCTGTGTGTGGAATCTAAAGACCTTTGTGATGTTAAATTGCGAAGCTTTTACGTTCAGGGAAGCGGGGTGGTCATGGCGGCACGTGGAGTTTCAATCACTAACAGTAACCTGCTGTCGCTCAAAACACAATGTCCAATCTCTCCCAAAGGTTGCAGGCGTGATGAGACTCGAGCTCGGAAATGTTTGTTATGCCATTTGTCAGTAATGGTTAGAGCGCCACCTAGTGGGACGACTATAATAATGGTTGAATGAGATGAAATTTTAGCTGGTGGTTAAATGCATGAATTCCATCAATGTGACATCAGATCGGAGCGCTGGTTTTAGGTGTTGGGCTTGGCTCGACGTGCCGGGGTGCGAGGGCCCTCATATCGCTGCTTGCAGCTTTAATTATTATTATTATTGTTCAGGCAAAAGAAGGGCCTTTTTGAGGGCTTTAACATGCTCGAAAACTCTTGGAATTTTGCACACATGCCAGGTCTCGTGAAAAATTTTGTATTTTAATGGTTTTACATATGAGCACTGGGAAATGGCTCTAGAGCGCCACCTATGCGTTGTTAAATGCAGCCCTACGAACACATCGTTTTAGCTACATGTATGAAATCTGGCACACATGTGTATCTTGCCAAGACGAACAAAAAAGTCATTGGGACCATTGACGCAAACCCAACAGGAAGTCCGCCATTTGGAAGTGAAGGTGACATTTTGGCTCTAATTTTGCCATTTCCATGCCTCGAACTTTTTCGAACTCCTCCTTGGGATTTGGTCGTATAAGCCTCATCTTTGGTCAGTGTCAACTACACACCTGGGCCATGTTAAATTGCGGAGCTTTTGAGTTTTCGCGATACTGTGAGGCCGTGGCGCCACGGCGAATTTTGATGACTCGCCATGAAAATCTTATTGCCTCTCATTCCCTCATACATTGTCCCATCTGGACCAATGAGCACACATATGATAAGGCTCCACCCCTGAACATATCTTAACTGCCATATTTGACACCAGGGACAGCGCCACCTCGTGGGAACAGGAAATGTCATGTTTTACACTTTGGGGTACAGTATTGTTATGGTTGACATCTGCAGCCTCAAATTTCTCCAGGAAAGCCTTAAGGAGTTGGTCTTGGGTTACAGTGAAAACGGTGACTTTTCGCAAAAGGGTGTGACCCCAGCAGCATGGCGAACATTGATGTCTCGCCATGCAGAAACGAATTAGTATAACTCAATGAAATCCAGACTGATCAGTACCAGACTTTACAGACATGATGTCAGACCCGCCGTGAACAGATTGATGTGCCAATTGTCAGGAATACGTAGAGCGCCACCTAGTGGCAACAGGAAATGTAATGTCTTTCACTTTGTTGTACTGATTTTCACAGGTTCATCATGGCCACCACAAAAGCAGTGAATATCACCATCAGTCCCTCATGATGCTTCAGTGCGAAAATTGTGACTTTAAACTGAACGGCGCACCCTGGTGGCAACGCGGTTCACCATGAACAATGAAGTGGCTTTTGAGGGGCTTGGAAATTTTAAAAAGTCCTGAAATTTGGCGCACACCTCCAATGTCACAAGCGCTATCCTTTTATGTGATCATTTTCATTGAATAGCGCACAATGGCTCCATGGCGCCCCTACAAAATTTCAAAACAACAGCCCCTGCTCTGTGTTTTATCTATAAGTCTGAAACCTGGTAAGCTTATAGGAGGTTTCAAGATGTACAAAAAAGTCTCCTGGAGCAATATCCCAAATCCAACAGGAAGTCAGCCATATTGAAATTAATGTATAATTTTGGCGACAATTTCCTTTCTTTTCAGGCACTGTTCTTTGACGAACTCCTCCAAGGGATTTCATCATATTGACCCAATCTCCAGTGTGTGGAATCTAAAGACCTTTGTGATGTTAAATTGTGAAGCTTTTTACGTTCAGGGAAACGGGTGGTCATGGTGGCACGTGGAGTTTCAATCACTCGCCAAAAGCAGTAATCTGCTATCACTCAAAAACACAATGTCCAATCTCTCCCAAAGGTCGCAGGCATGATGAGACTCGAGCTCGGAAATGTTTGTTATGCCATTTGTCAGTAATGGTTAGAGCGCCACCTAGTGGGACGACTATAATAATGGTTGAATTAGATGAAATTTTAGCTGGTGGTTAAATGCATGAATTCCATCAATGTGACATCAGATCGGACGCACTGGTTTTAGGTGTTCGGCGTGGCTCGACGTGCTGGGGTGCGAGGGCCCTCGTATCGCTGCTTGCAGCTTTAATTATTATTATTATTATTATTATTATTATTTTTCATTGAAATGAATTGCCTTTTTGAGGGCTTTAACATGCTCAAAAACTCATGAAATTTTGCACACATGCCAGGTCTGGTGAAAAATTTTGTATTTTAATGGTTTTACATATGAGCACTGGGAAATGGCTCTGTAGCGCCACCTATGCCTTGTTAAATGGAGCCCTACAAACACATCGTTTTAGCTACATGTATGAAATTTGGCACACATGTGTATCATGCCAAGACGAACAAAAAAGTCAGTGGGACCATTGATGCAGACCCAACAGGAAGTCCGCCATTTTGGATTGAAGGTCACATTTTGGCTCTAATTTTGCCATTTCCATGCCTCGAACTTTTGCGAACTCCTCATTGGAATTTCATCATACAAGCTTCATATTTGGTCAGTGTCAACTACACACCTGGGCCATGTTAAATTGCGGAGCTTTGAGTTTTCGGGATACGGTGAGGCCGTGGCGCCACGGCGAATTTCGATGACTCACCATGAAAATCTTATTGCCTCTCGTTCTGTCATACATTGTCCGACCTTGACCAAAGTGGACACATATGATAAGGCTCCACCCCTGAACATATTTCAACTGCCATATTTGACATCAGGAGAGCGCCACCTAGTGGGAACAGGAAATGTCATGTTTTACACTTTGGGGTACAGTATTGTAATGGGTGACATCTGCAGCCTCAAATTTCTCCAGGAAAGCCTTAAGGAGTTGGTCTTGGCTTACAGAGAAAACTGTGAGTTTTCGCTGAAGGGTGTGACCCCAGCAGCATGGCGAACATTGAGGTCTCGCCATGAAGAAACAAATTAGTGTAACTCAATGAAATCCAATCTGATCAGTACCAGATTTTCCAGGGATGATGTCAGACCCGACCTGAAGAGATTGATATGCCCATTGTCAGGAATACGTAGAGCGCCACCTAGTGGCAACAGGAAATGTCATGTCTTTCATTTTGTTGTACTGATTTTCACAGGTTCATCGTGGCCACCTCAAAAGCGGTGAGTATCACCATCAGTCCTTCATGATGCTTCTGTGCGAAAATTGTGACTTTAAACTGAACGGCGCACCCTGGTGGCAACGCAGTTCACCATGAAAGACGAAGTGGCTTTTGAGGGGCTTGGAAATTTTAAAAGTCTTGGAATTTGGCCCAAACCTCCAATGTGATGAGTGCTTTGTTGTTATGTGATCATTTTCCTTGAATAGTGCAAAATGGCTCCACAGCGCCCCTACAAAATTTCAAAACATCAGCCCCTGCTCTGTGTTTTATTTATAAGTCTGAAACCTGGTAAGCTTATGGAGGATATCAAGATGTACAAAAAGTCTCTTGGAGCAATATCCCAAATCCAACAGGAAGTCAGCCATTTTAAAATTAAGGTGTAATTTTAGCCACTTTTTCGCCTCTTTTCAGGCCTCATACTTTGACGAACTCCTCCAAGGGATTTCATCAGATTAACCCAATCTCCTGTGTGTGGAATCTAAAGACCTTTGTGATGTTAAATTGCGAAGCTTTTTACGTTCAGGGAAACGGGGTGGCCATGGCGGCACGTGGAGTTTCAATCCTCGCCAAAAAGCAGTAATCTGCTGTCACTCAAAACACAATGTCCAATCTCTCCCAAAGTTCGCAGGCGTGATGAGACTCAAGGTCGGAAATGTTTGTTATCCCATTTGTCAGTAATGGTTAGAGCGCCACCTAGTGGGACGACTATAATAATGATTGAATGAGATGAATCGTTAGCTGGTGGTTCTACGCATGAATTCCATCAATGTGACATCAGTTCGGACGTGCTGGTTGTAGGTGTTGGGCGTGGCCCGACGTGCCGGGGTGCGAGGGCCCTCATAACGCTGCTTGCAGCTTTAATTGTATTTGGTATTGTTCACAACATGAAACAAAATCATAACCAACCTTGGGTCCACATGAACCATGTGCTATTAAGACCAAAACTATCTAATTTTCCTTTCTTTGGAAGTTTCTTTTCACCGTGTTGCCTGTTCTTCCACCAAACCTCCCTACTACCCTTTCAAAATAAAAGCCCCACACTTCACAACAAACTAACAGGGCTAACTAACAGTCAATAAGTTATTAATAATAATAATAATAATAATGCATTGGATTTTATATAGCGCTTTTCAAGGCACCCAAAGCGCTTTACAATGACATTATTCATTCACGCTCACATTCACACACTGGTGGAGGCAAGCTACAGTTGTAGCCACAGCTGCCCTGGGGCAGACTGACAGAAGCGAGGCTGCCATATCGCGCCATCGACCCCTCTGGCCAACACCAGTAGGCGGTAGGGTAAAGTGTCTTGCCCAAGGACACAACGACCAGGACAGAGAGGCCAGGGATCGAACCGGCAACCTTCCGGTTACAGGTGCCCTTCCCAACCCCCTGAGCCACGGTCGCCTATTAACACAGAGGTAAATAAAAAGAGGCATTCTTGTATTTTGTGGCCCTCATTCCTGGTTATTTCACAAAAGTACCACACTTGTTTCCATAATGTTTCCATAGTTACCTTTAAACAAAGAAGAACACTGGAGACATGATGTAGTGTTAATTCCAGCATTATAATATTTTAATAGGTTAATGATTACCTTTGTGTTTCCAGCTTACTATGCCACTATTACTACATTATCATGGTGTTGTAATAGAAAGTACTACTGGCACCTAATCTGAATTCTCTGGATTTGAATGTATGATAGATGCAGGGGTGAAACTCTTTTTCCTTGTGAAAAATCTATTCATATTCATTTTCTTAACTGCTTACCCTAGTTAGGGTCAGGGGATTTGAGACTATCCCAGCTGCCACAGGGTGAAAGGTGAGGTACACCCTTAATACGCCCATCCACACTTATGGCCAATTTAGAATCACCAGTTGGTGTCTTTAGACTCTGATGGAAAACTGGAGCATCCAGAGAAAACCCCTGCAGACAAAAGGAGAAGACAGAGCTAAACCTTCTTTCTGTGAGGCAAGATTATCCATTGTCTCAGCCATTTACAGTTCTTTCTCACATAACTGTACTTGCTGTAGCTTACGGCCATCTTTTCAAAGAATGTGTGAAGCTGTACTCCACATAGATGTTGAGCATAGATGAAGCTAGATGAAGAAACTAGATGAGGAAACTGAGAATAAGACTGGCTCTGCAAGATGAAACCCCAACAGTTGGTTTCCTGCTTTCTTAGTTTCTCTTGTGCAGTACTGATTTGGTTTCCTTTAGCAACAAATGCATTATTTGTTATATCAAAAAGAAAGAGAAACTTGGATAACATTTTATAGGCTCAGAACACATGTAATGGGAAATTTATGGTCTCAGTGCTTTTACATGCCAGCAGTCCTCTACTGTAATTTTTACTTTCACATAAGTGCTAGGGCTGATTTTAGAGGTAGGTCAAACCTCAGGGCTGATAGGAAGATAAATAACGGATACCAGAGTCTGAGGAAAGCAGAAAAACAATGAGTAATTCTTGGAATGAAAACATTTGTGACACTATCCTTTACATTAGTTGTTATTGTTGTTTCTCCCAAGGAATTCTGACGCATTAAAAGTGTGACTCATTTAATCTGTTTCCTCCACCTCATACCTTCGGATGTTTCCTCCCTTTGTTTCTCTCAGACACATTTATACCCTGTCTCACTTCCCTGAGCTGTCACTGGACTTTGACTCAACTGTCATAGTTAATCAATCATTAAAAGCATGAAGCTATTTCAAACAAACTACTATTACCACTAATATGAAAAGTACCAGCCAGAATTTGATAGGTTTTGAGTAGTTTGACATGTCAGTGACAGTTAGTAGCTGACCACAGAGAAACACAGAGGGAAGACAACCAGCAGGACACAAATAGTCCCCGTTTTGAAAAAGAAGTGCAGAAAATGCAAAATGTGGGTGGTACAAAGCCCAGAGGAGTTTTGTGTTTTATTTAACAAGAAAGTTAAACTCCAAAAAAGGTCCTAAGGGTAGTGAGGCACTCACAGAACTTTGGAAAGAAGTTTAGTCATGAAGAAGTAAGAAAAAGCCCAGAGCCATGTGTGGGCAAAGGAACAGAAATCTGTGTGCACTCTAGCTGATATTTTGAATTAGCCAGTAGCACCTTTTACCCTAGATACAGGTATGAATATAACAGATCACATGTGCCATCTGATGATCTCATCATGATGGAACAAGGAGTTCATGTCTGATATTTCACCACATCCATAAGAATAAAGAATGCTTCCATGTCACAAAAATGCCTTTAAAAAATGAACATGGGCACAGTACAAATGTTAGTAAGTGCCACTCTGAAACAAAGAGAATCTATGAATACATCAGGATGGCCTCTCAGGATGAACTGCGCCAACAGAGCGCTGCGCAGCAGCAGAATGAAAGAGATTAGAAAGAAGAGGAAATGTTGTGGAGGACCAAGCCCATCCATGGGATGTAATATTAGCAAATAGAGGAAGTGACTGATATTGAATCCTGTGAGTAGGTGGAAAAGTCTAGCCAGTACCATAGTACAGAAGCTCTGATCGTGGCAGCATCAATAACCCAGCACCAGATTAATATTCAACTAAGCTAAGGCACACCCTGGGTGAATGTGGTCCTAACGATCCACATAGAAACAAGGTTTAATTTGCAATTTATCATCAGAAAGTATTAGCACCTCTATTAAAAATAAATAAATCTTTTTTTTTGCAGTTTGCGGATCTAGAGCATTCAAGTGTTTGGTAATACAGTGAAAAAAAGAAATTGTAAAACACCCTACAGCTAAATCTCACACACTACAGGCCACAGTTAACATGTTAGATGTTAAAGTTGATTACAGTACAATTAGAAAAAGACTGAACAAGTATGGTTTTTCTGCAAATGCTAGAAGAAGGCTTTTCTCTAAAAAGAACATGACTACATGGTGTAGGTTTGCTAAGTTGCATCTGAAACCACAAGACTTCTGGAACAATGTCCTTCAGACAGATAAGATCAAAGTGGAGCTATTTGGTCATAAAGTGCAGCATAAACACAGCATATCAGCACAAACACCTTGTACCAACTTTCCAGTGGAGGTGTGTTGATTTGGGCTTGTTTTGCAGCCACAGTTATTGGGCACCTTGCAATCATGGAGTCGACCGTGAACTCCTCTGTGTACCATATTCTAGAGTCAAAGATGAGGCCATCTGTCTGACTGACTTGGCAGAAATTTGGTCATGCAGCAGAACAGAATGCAACAGAATGGTTGAAAAACTAAAAAATTCAAGGTGTTGCAATGACCCAGTCAAAATACAGACCTCAACCTAACTGAAATGCTGTGGTGGGACCCTCAGAGAGCTGTGCATGAACAAATGCCTGCAAACCTCTATGAAATGAAGCAAGGTTGTAAAGAGTAGTAGGTAAAAGCGCCTTGAGGCAACTGTTGATGTGATTTGGAAAAAAATAAATTAAATAAAATTAATCTGAATTAAAAAATATTCCTCCACAGCAATGTGAGAAACTGATAGTCCAACACAAAACGATTAAGTACACAGGGTGTACTTAGTTTTTCAGAGGACTGCAGTAAGACACGTTAAAAGCGTTTTCACATGACTATATATGGCGATCCCAGCTGATAGGAACGTCAGAAAAAAAGGCCCTAGTTACTCGATTTTTCTCTCTTACTTGAATGTTAATCATCAAAAATCAGGATTTAACGATTCCCTAATTTTTTCAGCTTTTAATTTGTTTCCATCTTGGGGGCCACTAAATGCCCATCGCATTGCCACCAACGCACGGAGGCGCTAGATCACTTAAAGCATCGATCCTGTCCCTGCATTGACTTGTACAATTTGACATCAGACGTGTAACTCGTTCAGATGCCCCCTCCTTCTCCACCACTCTCACTCTCTCTCTCTCTCTCTCTCACTGTCCCTCTCTTTCTCTGTCTGTCTCTCTCTCCTCGTCTTCAGCTGCATGTCGCTCAGTCAGTCAGTCAGTGAGTGGCCCGGGTCCGCTACGCCTGCGTCCGCCTCCGCAGCTCTCCAAAGCCGAGACGCGCCACCGCCGCCGTCATTGCGGGCATGACATACTGGCATCAGTAGTGGGCTTCCGTCAGGCTGCTTTTAAGCAGATTACAAAGGAGAGGAAGAGACACAAGAGTAGAGGAGAGTGAAGTGACTCATTTCCACCCGAGCTTGTGCGTTGAGAAGAGTAGATGAGCCAATGGCTGGGGCACAGCCGGGAGTTCATGCGCTGCAGCTCAAGCCAGTGTCCGTACCCGAGAGCCTAAGAAAGGGCAACAAATTTATGAAATGGGATGATGTAAGTAGTGGCCAGACAGGCCAGCGGTGAATCTCTTTTTTTTCCTCCTCAATTTTTACTGTCTGATCATTTCTGCACGCGTTATTTTGCATGCACACAGTCTGTGTATTACACAATCTATAGGCTACTCGTGCAACAGTAGCCGATAGATTTAATTGTAAGTGGAAACCGCACGGACAAGAAGCTAATTGCGTTTGACTTCCTGGTTAGTGGTTGAGAGTGAGGTGAAGCTACAATGTCTACTGACATGTGCTTTCTTTACATTATCCAATGTACAGTATTTGTATTTGTGCGCGCCAGTAGGTGCACGCGTCTACCGCTGCTTGTGTGTGAGAATGTGCGCACCCCTCATCTAATCAAATACTAACCCCCATGCGTTAGAAACGTTTTTATCAATTAACCACAATTAATTAGTGCACTGACATTCAACATGCAAATCTAAGCACAACAGTTGGTCATTAAAAAAAAATAAAAATATTTTGGGGATTTTTATTTTGGTAGCATTTCTATATAAAATGTCGGTCCAGCTGTAGTAAAATGACCTTGATTAAATTGATTTCACACTGCTGTTGAGTAAAACATAATAGTAATAGCCTTTTAGCAACAGAGGCTATGGCCACACTATGTGGCACATTGCTTTCCCAGGCAATAAATCAACACAAATCAACACTCCCTCTAATAATCTTGTGGCAAGTTCACAACTGAACTGCACTCTGAACTCAGTTTAACATGGCTTGATGTTTATTTGCATCTTCTGTACCTTAGTTTTTACAGCAGCTGTATTCAGAAAGAGCTTTTCTGGAATAGCTGTTTTCACAGCCCATGGCATTTGAACATCCACATGTTACTCTGGTTTATGAGTGAATATCTGAATTTTGTCACAGTCCCCATTACTTTCGTTCTGGGAAATCTGTTAATTTTAAACCCCTCTGTGAAATTGCTGAGGGCTTAGCCCACCTGTAACTGATTTTTACAGTGCGTTGACTTTTCTAATACTGTAGACAGTGAGGAATCTGTTACTAAGATACACACTTTCTAAGATCATCCTCTCAAATACATGTTCAGAATCACTCAGCTCAGGTGAGCCAAGTGCAGCACAGATGGCATCAGTCTTGCAGTGTTATGGAAGTGTGAATGCGGTCAGTACAGATGGCAGAGAGGAAATTATGCACACTTGCAAGTCCACCATTCTGTCAATCATCAACCTTAAGCTTAAATAAGAAAGTTTCCTTAACTAGTAACTACTAATGAGCGCCCATTCCTTCAGCTCATTAGATGCGACTCCGTTTCCCCTCTCACAGCCGTGTTTGTGTACTTTTAGTATGTATATTCAGGACTATCTTCAGACCCAAATGTCCACCAGGCCTTTCCTTGCAAAAACATATGACCTGAAACACAGGCATACTCACGGGTACTTTCTCTGGTTCCTTTCCCATGCACTCCTTTCTTCCTCTTTCCTCTCTGTATCATTTCATGGAAAGAATCACAGAGGATAAACAGCCAACCTGAGAGAGCAAAGCTAATAAATTTTCACTGGAGAAGGATTGAATTAAATCATTTTTCTTCTTTTTTATTGCTTTGGGTGTTGAGTTGAACATCCTTCAGCAGGAAATCATACAGGCAGTAAATGAAAAATTATATGTATGTTCTTTAATTTATGGCTGAACTCTGGTGATGATTTCTTGTTCTCTCAGATGAAGTCACAGATATATTCCAAAATGCTTAAACTCACCTGGGGAGTTGGGCAAAAAACAGTGTAAAGTTCTGTGCTGCATAGACAGCAGCCATGAGTTTTGAGCGGCAGAGTGACTGCAGACTCCAGCACACGATGCTTGCAGGTGGTTGTAAAAGAGCAGAAAAGCAATCAGAGAAGCTCTCCAAAGCCTCAAAGGCCTCAGACCTCCCCAACCTCCCTCCTACAGACGTGCGCAGACATCTTGTATTTTTGTTGCTGCCACTTGTCGACAGCTGGCTGCTTCTGTGGCTCATGAAATCCGTGGGTATGGGTAAAATATTGCCTGGATGTGTTATTATTTGTCAGTTCAGATGGCACATTTAGCATTAATGACTGCTTTCTGTTGAGACACAGGGAGCCATTCAGATTCTCCAGCACATAGACACTTCATGTTATAAGGATCATTTACTGTACACCTGGGCACAGTGTAAAATTTGTGAAAGACGATGCTGGGTCTGTGTAAACAGAGACTTTTATGAGGTTATACTTATATCAACCCCTCTGGTCGGTTGTGCATTGAATAAGATATTATCAGGCTCCTCGGGGGAGCAGAAAATCCCTTAAAAGTAGTAGAATATGTCATTAGCATACAGAACAGAAATATGCTGAGCTCAAAACTCCCCTCTAACACACCCCCTCAGGCGGCAATGCTAATGGTACAGACTCTTCACTAAAAATAATGGAAGTGTCTCCTGCCTGGGATCAGTTCCCTCAGGGTGTTTGTACTTTTGCAAGTCAGTCACTAATCTCATCTTAATTCAGCAGAAAGCAGGCCACTCCGCTGCCTAATGTTGTCCCATTAAAGACAAATCCCTTAAAATAGTCCAATGACAATAAAAAAAAAAAAACATGGGCAAGTACTATTCTGCCGGTAGTCACTCTGAAGTGAAATCCCAGCTTTAAGTACTTCTTGTTTCTGCGTAAATGTGAAAACCCATGAGAAAATCTTTGCTAAGAGTCCATAATGGCTTAATGTGTTTGCAGTGGTGGCCATGGAGAGCTAGGACATTAAGAAAGAAGCTGGTGAAAATGACTGCTCTCACATCATTAGGCAGTTTCCCAGTGCTCTCCAGCCTTCTTCTTTTCTCAGACATGACAGACAATCCATCACTTGCATCGCATCTTATCCCCCGAATGACTTCTTGACTTGGTTTACTGGAAATATAAATGACTTGCTAAATATTCTTTGATCTAGCTCGCTATCATTTTCTTGAATTTTTCTAAAGAGGAAGCGATATTTATCTGTAAAAACTAAATTGGAAAAATTGGACTGTGGATGGTGAGCTGAGCAAAGATCAAGAGAAATGAGCCAGATTTGGTCTGAAATGCTATATCTAAGAACTGCAAACATGATGCTTTTCCCTTTCCTTTAGGCTGTAAACTGTGTGTGTGTGTGTGTGTGTGTGTGTGTGTGTGTGTGTGTGTGTGTGTGTGTGTGGCATGCATTCATTGACATGAACCACATCTTTTGTCATTCAATCAAGCTTGCAAAGATTGTGCAATCATGTGAACAGAACCAAAACGATTCCTCTTGAGTCTCTAATAGATTTCATGGGAATGGTGGGTTGCCATAGCAAACGTCACCGTAGCAAATGCCTCTGATGCCTAACTGTTTCCAAAACTGAACGAGCCGCTCATTTACTTTCAGCTCACTTCCCTTCTTTCGTCTTTCCCTGTTTTCCCCTCTTCTGTTCCTCCTGTATTTTCACTGTTGGCCTATATTGGATAAACCATGATTGTGACATTTAGACAGTATGAAATGACTGAAATGACTCATAATGGTTAAATACATTACAGCATAGGCTCCTTTGCTGTCTACCAGCCCAACCCTTTCCCAGTATCCTACGCTGCAAGTCGCATAAGGTCGCGCCCAAATAAGACAAGTGTGGAGCAGATGCAGACCATTAGCTCTGGCTCCAAATGCTCTGATAGGGACATCATTAGAAGCCTCATGAAGACACTTTGAAGATTTTCTTGCTCTGTGCAGCAAATGCGGTCCTCATCTCTCTGATCTTGCAGCCATGGCTGATTGAAGAGGACAATATGCTACTGTTCAGCTGAACCACAGCCACTGTGGACACAGAAAAAAAGGCAATGGCTCTTTCTTTCTTTTTATAGAAGCATCCAATAATATCTGGTGTTGCCATGTATGCCTCAGGGTCAAACTGTGTGTGTGTGTATGTGTGTGTGTGAGAGAGAGAGAGACTTGGAGCCATCTGTATGTAACTGTGGGAAAGCATTTGTCCATTACAAGAGGGGAAAATGGAAACATCAACTCCAAATCAACCTGCACTTCATGATTGCAGTCACTGCAAACACACGCGCACACCCCAGGCTGCTTGGTCGTTTTGCGGTGATGCCAGGTCGTGGTGTGGAAAGTACCCTAAAAGGAATGGATTGAGTGCATGTTTACAACATAAACAGCACTTTTGATGTCATTTCAAATTCTGGTATGCGAGTGGATAAAACAAACTATGCTTTGATCTTGGTTCACTCATAGAATTGTCTGCAGTAAGATATTCACCCATGTTGAAACTCAGATGTTGATGTACAGATGTAAACAGACGCATGTCTTTTCTTCTTTACGACAGGATTCAACCACTGTGACCCCGGTGACTCTGACAGTTGACCCCAAAGGTTACTTCCTGTATTGGACTGACCAGAGCAAGGTGAGACACCACGGCAGGAAGGCCAAATGGTTTGAAGCTGTAAAGCCGTTAAGATGTTTAAAGCCCCTTTAATTGTTATCTAAATTTCATTTGACGATGAAATTCAGATTCGTGGGGCCAAATTAAAAGCTTATCACAGCAGCACGAACAGTTTCCCTCATCTCTGCTTTGACATCTGCACAGTGCTTTGTACCAACCTGATATATAATAGACAGGCCAATGTCCATTTCACGCATTGCCTCTCTAAAACCTGAAATGTACAAGTTGCCGCAAACTGCAGTAACAGCAGGTACATATTTTATTTCAAGCCAAGAAAATAGTCACAGGAAAGTGTTTAAACAGACATTATTAAAACATTTACATTTATATACACATTAGCCACCTAACTTAATCGTTTCTGCCGATAAAGGACCCTGCAATGTACTTAAAACGTTTTATGCTCACTACCGGCTTTGTGGCTTTAAATATATTATCTCCCCCCACTGGTAATGCAATTTCTGCATGCAGTAACACAACTTCTGCGCTTTGCCTCTCCAGAACGTGAAATGGACATGGTGGAGCGCCTGTTATGAGTTTTTCATGATACTGGGTTGTTTGTATACGATACAGGACCTACCTGGACTGTCTGTACATATCTGATTGGCCAGCACAGTAAATTGCTATATATCTTATGACAGGAAGATATAAACTTACTGTTTTCCCAGCATGTTCTCACAGAGCTTTTTTGTCTGTATTCTCCATTTCACTGACAGTACAGCAGCACTGTCAAGCTGAAAGCTTTCATGGCACCAACTTCTCCACATTTCTTACTCGTCGTCTTCGTAGGTGTCGGTGCAGCACTTTCTAGTACTGTCGCATTTCATTGTGAGAAATGGGGTGTTTAGTTTGCTGCTGTTCATTTGCATAAATTTGAAGTTTAGGCTAGTTTATGCAAATCGGCAGCATCCAGCATGGCTCGGCACGTCTGGAAACTCCCCAACAAAGCGAACCGTTGTGTATCTGATATAAAGACACATGCAGTCTCTTGCATCTGTTGCTTTCAAAAACATTTCAATGGTATAGAAAGTTAGCAAACGACCCCCAGTGACAGTTTCTGAGAGCAGACAGAACTTAAAGTTGTGGCAATGGCTTACCTGTCAGCCTTTGAACACTGTAGCTCAGCACCAAGCATTAAAAAACACACCTCTGTGGACACTAGCCATCAGTGAGCAGCGAAGGAAGTAAAAGCCAGACTAAGTGTGAGAATATGTTGTGTCGTTTATGTCGTAAAATCCAAATGATTGGCAAAAGACAAAAACTGATGACGTCGCTGCTGTCTCGTTTTGTTTGGCATGAATATGAGCACAATTCAGAAAAAGTGCCAAAACTGCATGAGGTATAATTTCTCCTCATGATGCTTGTCAGCTGTCAGTGAAGGGCTCCCTAAACATTTGGAGTTATGTATCGAGTCTGCCTGGTTCTGCCGGAGGTTTCTTCCTGTTAAAAGGGAGTTTTTCCTTCCCACTGTCGCCAAAGTGCTTGCTCATAAGGGGTCATATGATTGTTGGGTTTTTCTCTGTCTGTATTATTGTAGGGTCTACCTTACAATATAAAGCACCTTGAGGCGACTGTTGTTGTGATTTGGTGATGTATAAATAAAATTGAATTGAACTGAATTGAATAGTGATAGTGGCTCAGGCTTGAAAACCTGCTCTATTACCACTTCAGACACTTAAGACAGTTATTTGAAAACACTGACCTTTTCCATTTACTACTGCCATTCGACAATCCAGTACTTATTACCATAGCAGCACCATTAGAATTCGTGGCAGCCACATTCGGCATTCCTTTTGTAATTATCATGGTACACCTAGGATTATTATCGAGAGATCACAGGCGCTCTAGGAAGCATTTAGGCGCTCAGAAAACGCTTAGCTGAAAGGCCTGCAGCAGAGCACGACTTAGTTAGATGGTCTTTTTCCAGCATTGTGATGATTTTTTTTTATCTTGTTTGTTTGTTTTGGTCTTTCTAAGCCATTCAAGCATGATTTTTTAAGTTCTTTCAGTTAGCTTCCTTAAAAAAGGATTTGAGGGTGTTCCAGTCTAGTTTCATTTGATGAACTTTCTTGAAAAGGAGACAGAAATCTAAACTGGCACACCTGCAGTGCTGCAACTGACACCTGTGAGAATATTGCATAGTGCATTGTGTTTTTCCAACATTCCAGTTGTAGCTAAATGTTTCATAACAACCAGGAACAAGGTAGTGAAACGTAAGATAAGAAATGCTATCACGTTCAGTGATCTTATTAAGCACTTCCTCCCAGTTTAACCTTGAGAGCATGTGCAGAATCTGCTGAAGGTTTAACAGTTTGTTCTGTTTATTTGAATGTACAGCTGCTGAGCACAAGGACTTGAACACAAGCATGAAATTTCCCCTCTGTACACGTACCTCTGAACACAAACACACATCCACACGTAATCCATGATTGTACCTGTCCTGCTGTTTTTGGAACAGAGAAAGGATCCCAGTATATTGGTAGCCTACTGTAAATGAATCCAGTATAAGTGGGAAAAGAGATAAAGTCTTTAGTTCTGCTACAGTTTTACCGAACACTCAATGAGGAAAGAAAAGAAGACCACTTTTGATGTCTACCGCATTTTATGTTGTGGGTGCGTGTTAAAAGTGGGAATCTGCGGTCAGAGATAACCAGCACTGAGTGTGATTCTCCACTAAAAGAACTGAGAGAAGCTCGTTGACATCAATTCATCATTGTTTCCTGTGCCTCTGTCATAAGGTGAGGATTTTGACTGATGAGGCTCTTGTGAGTGTGTGTTTATGCGTGTGGGTGTCTGCTCTGTCTCCCAGCGTTGAGAACAGTCCTGCCGCACGCATAATAACTCAAATTGATACCAAGCACAGCCCAGACAAAACTCTATTAGGGCATAAAGAAAGGCACCCGCTGTATTCCTGTGTGCCCCTGTCAAGGCAGAAGTGTGCCTGCTCATGTTTATAAAGATACCTTGGTGCATTTGCTAACATTTATTCACGACTGTATTGCACATCTGTTGAACAGACCAATTTAAACAAGCTATGATGCTCCGTCTACTTGTTATGTGTATGTGTCTGTGTGTGTGTTTGTGAGAGACTCAGTCTGATGGCCTGCAGAGTAAAAGCATTCCTCAGATTCTTCAGAAGCACAACAGAACTGTACTCGGTGTGCCTACTGCGCTGACTTTCAACACACATTGCCAGTGATAGTTACAGTTAACTGCTGCTTTCGGCTTCTTACAAGATTTACTAAAGACCTTTAGCCAAAAGTAAAGAGATAAGATTTAGAGTATTTCCTCCTTGTTAAGGATAAATATTTTTTCTTTTAGTTAATACAAATAATAAGACATTTTATTGATAGTGTGAGTGGACAGGAGGTTAAGTTGAGTCACGGTTTCCCCTGAGATAAATTGAAAATAAACCTACAGCTAATTTGAATCAACTTTGGAGACATTTATTTACATTAGCCTCAGTCACACAGACTAGAGACCGGTGGACAATCCTCCAGCAACCTCTGGGGAGAGGGGTCATCCCCCAGTGTGCCAAATATGTGTATTTCCCAACCAGTTGGTGAGCAGGCTGTGAAAACCTTAACATTGCTTTGGTCCCCTGCAATTTGCATGGAAGATGCTGATTTGTCTGCAAACACTACTACTACCTTACTAGTCGCCAACTAACAAAACTTTAAAAAGTTGTGCCTCATTTTTAAAAAGCATAGCTTTTACTTTGAAAGGAACAGTCTTCGTTTCCAGTTTGCGTCGCACTTTTTACAGTTGCACTTAGAGAGTAGAGAGCGAGTGGTTGAAGAGAAGTGGACGTCTTCCACGCAAACTATGCAGGACAGTGGCAACTTGCTAGTGACCAAAGCAAAGCATGGAGGCTTTCAGTCCAACACCGTATACCTTTTTGCAGTCAGTTTCACCAAGCAATTGCCAGCAACCATTCATCAAGCAGTTGGGGAATGTGCATTTTTCCCTACTGACTTGCGGTTGTCAAGGGGTTGCCAACCGGTATCTGAGGTTTTTAGTAATCAGTTTCATAGACAGTTAGCAGCCTCCCACAACCAAGTATCAACTGGTTGGTAACAGCATTAGGGGAACAGGTTTATGTCCCAATCCTATATTCTTCTAGAGGTAAATATCACAGTATCCCCATTTCAGTCATTTCTGTAAAGTTAGAAACACTAAAAACTAAATGCAGGCAAACACAAAGAGCACTTTTTGTATGTTTCTTGTTTTTTCCCCCCAAAAATAAAGTTGAATATACTGAACTTGAATCTTTTTCATCATCATATTTTGAAGGGCCATGCTTTACAACTGAAATGCCAACATTTTGATTCCCGGTCCATCCCCCTGAACCTGAATAAAATGATTAAACATAAAGGAAGCAACCATTAGCATGCAGGACGGCAAGGTGTCTTTGGTAGTGACAGCTTAACCTTTGCTGCCGTTTCAAATTTGCTTCTTTAAGCAGAAAAAAAGCTTACTTTAGACACAGTAGGGGCTTGATATTTACTTTTGACTGTGCTGTTAATCCCGGAGTTTGTCTCTTCCACTGAGTGATCATGTCTTTTGTCAGAGTCTGTTCACGCAGTGAATTTCAGCCACGTTTTAAGGTCAAGAAGGCAAAGTTTAGTTTTGATGTCAGTGTCAGATTAGCTTAGGTGTGATGTTTTTGCCTTTTCTTTCTGGCTAACCTTTGAGTTGATGATGCAAAGCTCCACGATTCAGGATTCTGCTGGTTTCATCTTTACGCCTTTGTTGTAGTCACAGTAACTTGTGCTGACAGTATACACCCAGCTTCAACTTCTGGGGAAGAAATGTTAGAAGAAACTTTTATTGGTTCTTGATGTGGTGTGTTGGGGAAATGAAGGTGACAGCAGCTCAGGATATGAGCTAAGATATCCTGTATCCAATGATAATATTAATACGATTTTTTTTTGTGGCTTCACTTCCTCTTGTAGTGGACACCAAAATAAAAGCTTAAACAATGCTTCTCTTGTTGTTTACAAAAGCCGATGTAGATTTTTTTCTCTTCCTTGTAGATAGAAACAGGTGCACACTATATCCAATGTGAGCAGCATCTCCATTTCTGCACGCTGCCGTATTTTTAAACAGGGCACTGCTATGTAAACTACAGCAGTCATAACTCTCCCATGTTTGTATGTGTTTGCTTGAGAGTCCATTTGGCTGGCTTTTTATGTTTCTGGATGCTGTCTCATTCACCTCAAAAGATCCACTGTCTTGAGCACACACGCAGACACAAATTCACAGATAGAAAGAGAGATTTTGGGAACGAGAACCATAACAAAGATTACGTGATATTGTCAGTGATATCGATAGCACGTGTGCTAGCATGTATGAATGAATCAGCTGTAAAATGAAACTCGTCACCCAAATGTAAATTAATAACAAGGATTTACCTTGTGTCAACAAAGCCCCAGCCTAGATTAGACAAATATTAACAGCAGCATCATAAATATATCAGCAAATTCGCTGTGTACACCAGGAAAACTCAGTTACTGTTCAAGACATCTTTCCCCTAGTTCTTAATTCAGAAAGCGTACAGGTGCTTTAATCTGTGCTTTGTTCCTCATTCCTATGCAACGCTTAAGAATGAGGAACTATATTGAGGAGTATTTGCAGGTTCCTTGCTCATGACGTTGAAATCCATCCTCCTCCTTAGAAGAGGCATTTCCTCTTGTGCAAGGGGGAAACACACCGTCTTCTTTACAAGCACACATGCACACTAGCCGTGGTGGCCAGCTAAGAATAGGTGTTTTTTTTTTCTTTTTAGAAGGTTAAAAATTATTTTTGCACTTGTTGGTTCAGCCTGTTTTAAGGGGAGGAGCCCCACAGCACGGAGAGGTGGACTGACTCATTCAAATTAACTAAGCAAAAAGCCTTTTGCTTTAGTTGCCATGGTTGCCAAGCGACAGCACACACCTTAGAAATGTCACATTCTCTTTCAGCCCGCGCTCACATTCTGAAGAATGTCGCCGCTTTGAAACTGATATAATTGTTTCCTCGTGTATGTGTGTGTGTGTGTGTGTGTGTGTGCGTGTGTGTTCGTGGTCCAGATGTTACTCATGTTGTGAGGACACAAATGTGTTTACAGAGTCAGATCATGGAGATCACGTCCCTGTGATGCAAAACATCAGACAATTTCAAGGTTAAGACATGTTTAAAGGTTAGAGAATAGAGAGGCTTAAGGTAATGTAATGGTTTTGTTTTCTGCTTGACGTAAACCTCCAGGAAACGGATGTAAGTCCACATAATGTCCTCTAAAGTCATTTCTGTGTGTGTGTGTGTGTGTGTGTGTGTGTGTGTGTGTGTGTGTGTGTGTGTGTGTGACACCCTCACATTCTCATTCACTCTCCTGAGTAGGCTGTGGTTATATTAAAAAAAAAAAAAGGTTAAACGCTTTCTCTCGGGAGATTTATGTTTCAGCAGTGTGCCAATTTCAGGACATTCACTGGACAAGCACTTAGTATATGGCATTGAATGATGTTCAAAGGTGAAAGACAGTTCACCTCAGGCCAAAACCAGACTCACACAGTTGTCAGCTGGAATGTGTGGGGCATTTCTGAATGAGCCTATCACTGACCTGATCCAGAACAACACGAAGACCCTTTGGTTTTGTATTTCTGGGCACACTTGATGCACAAATATGAAATGTACACACAGTTCCCTCTCTTCTGTCAGAGCAGAGTTTACGTGTCTGTTTCCCCCAACACAGCAATTTTTGGTGATTACAGAGCCTGCTGCTCCTCCACCTCCGTCAGCACTATAGGAGTGAGGAACGAGGCATAAATCTGCAGCCAATCTACTCAAAGTGAATTGTGACCCCTGCCAAGTTGTAGCATGGCACATGGGGGACTTGTTTTATCTGCACTTGTAGTCAGAGAATGAGACAGAGCGAAAAAGAGAAATTATAAGACAGTGATTATCATGATCCACACTCTCTATGTTAGCTGTGCTATGTGGTATCAGTTGTTTTTAATCTACTTAATCAATCAACCTGGTGACATAAATTTTTGGTCATCAGAAAAATTATTAGATTGTGAGCAGGACCTGTCGATAGTCTTTTCAGGATATGACAGCATCAATCTGCGACGTCCCAGTGAAAGATGATGAGCTTTTCACCATTTGGGCTTTGTGTCAGCCTTTTGCTGTATTCACATTAAATGGCATTTGGCATTTGTCTTGACGTGTGTGCCTTTTCAGATGTTGGCTTGCATTTAATTTATGTGCAGCATTTAAGACACACGACGCATGAATTTAATACAAGTGAGAAGTGAGAAGGTTACCATGGTTATAACCACAAGTAATGGTTATAACTTCATTAGCTTCTTTTCTACACTGTGTGCTGCAGAGTTGATAAGTGATTGCCAAACATAGCATTACTGATTGCACTTGTGACACATTCATTATCTATGCTAAAATAAACTGTTTATGTCACATGGATTTTTTTTATTGTGCATCTTGAAACCAAGCAGCAACCTCCAGGGCTGAGAAATTAAGACAACATGAACGTGCCAAAAACTGCAGTTATCTCGAGCGGCTGGCTCTGAAAATGAGTCACTCTGCTCAGACTCCCATGTCAAAATGCCCAACTTTGCAGAAGATAAGAGTGCGTTTACTGCCCGATGCCAAAAAAGGCTTTAGATCTCTAGTAAGGTTTCTTATATGATGTCATGACCACATTACTTAAGACTTGTTCACCATATTGGATGTGATGCAACCACCGGTTGCTGGGGAAAAATGTGTTATTACCTGACTCGTTGGCAGTGCTTCCTGGTGGGGTTTTTCTCTCGCTGATTGTAATCTGATGCAAAAAAATGGCTGCACCAACAACTTCCTGCTGGTTGCTTTGGTTGCTTGCAAATTGCCAAAGTTGCATGTAGTTTTTCTTGTTTTCTGCAAATACTCATTGAGCGCTAGCCCAGCATTTTAAGTAAAACTTTAAAACATGTGACGCAATGTGGAAACACAGAAGTTTTGGTTTCAAAATAAAAGTTGTACCTCAGCACTACAGCCATCAAGGCACAACATTTCCTTTGAAGGTAAATTGTGTCATTTCCAAAAGCTAGACAGAATTTGTAGACCAGTCCATTACTTACATCAACTCTTTCGCAGCAATATGCTAATGCTATGCTATGCAAATAGCCCATCTATAAAACCTGTATTCAAGCTGATATTTTATTTATTTGTATGTTATTCATAAGCAGTTATCTGTGTTTTGGATATGCAAGTCATTCAGTACAGCTTGCTAACCAGCCTTGCTCTGTCCAGCTATTAGCTTAGCTGTTCATCCTCTAATGAAATACTTTATATCTACATGTACTGTTCACACCAGATAACAATAGGCAGCAGGAAATAATATGTTCAAATCTTTACTGATGTACTGAGGTGTAGGTTCCCTGTTGTGTCTTATTTACTCATTTTTTCATGACTGCCCAGACAGATTTCACCACAAAATGACTCATATAAGGAATTGGGATACTGCTTTAAAGAAAACCCATAAAGGGTGACCCTTTGGCTGAAGCTTACAACAAAATGCAGTTATCAATATTGGGCAGTAAGTAGTTTTTTATATATATGTATATTTATTGGTTTCCAGGTAAGAATTGCTGTTGCTGCAGTGTTATAACAGTTAAACCAGACACTCACTATCATGATACTTGGGAACTGCAAATGCTCCTAAAACAAAATGTTAAATCTAGGATATATATTTTTTTGGTTTTGTTCATTCTGACATTTTTACTAGGTGTCCCAGACAACAGCTTGGCTTGAAGCACCCACCCTAAAAACAAGAAAATATAAACTGTCATTCTGTCTGGTTCGCAGTGGCAGAACTGTAATTGTAGAGGAACAGTGGCCTGGATGTTGGCACTTGGAACTTGGCAACTGCAGAGTGCTCTTTAGCAGAGCTGAGACTCAGAAGCAGAAAAAAAGAAAGGTGTTAAACGAAGGAAAGATTTGCCAAACTATTAAGGATTAACAGTTCCTGGGTGACTTCATAAGGCTTTGTTTGTGCTTGACTTATTCCTGTTCCTCTCTTTGAATTGTGATTAGAACTTTTTCTTTGGTAAACAATACATGCTCAAGCAGGCCGGTACACACACACACACACACACATACACACACACACACACACACACACACACACACACACACACACACACACACACACACACACACACACACACACACACACGTGAACACACGCTCCAAAAAAAGGAAAGAACAAGAGGGACATTGTTGTGTTCGTTTCCTCTCCTGAACAACGAGAGTTTGTTCATGAAACCTGGATACAGGGATCCGGAGAGAAGACTTTTAGCTGTTTTAAAGGCTTTTGTCTGATTAAAGGTTCTCCTGGTGCCAAATCCGTTCAGTGTGAATCTCTGTGCCTTGGCTCAGTCTGCTGAGTAATAGAAACAGAGGTGTCTTACTGTAGCGGCGGTGACCAGGCAGTTCAGAAGAGGAGTTAAGACCCTGCGGCGGGTGATAAGCTTAACCAATAATATGGCTTGTAATTGATGATCATACCGCAGCAATTGAATGTTAACACTCTGGATAGCAGGAATACTTAAAAATATAGTGGCATCATACCATAAATTAGTATAAATGATTATGTTTTTTGATGATTATTCTTTCTTCTTTGCTGTTTTCCATGAGAAGTTTTTCCTTTTCTGTCCTTCTGTAAGGTCTCCTTCAGCATAGTCATCCATGCCTCCGAGCACTGGCATAATTTTAGCATTCTGTCACTGTTATTAGTTTGATTCAAGACTCGACCTGAGTTTTTTTGCCACAGCCAGAAGCTGTTGCTTATTATCACAAATCTATTTTGTTTCTCCAACAAGGTGCCTGATACATAAAACCCTGCGTGCACAAGTAAAACCACGTGTACGCAAAAAGACGGAAATGTGAAGATGCATTCTTTTCATTAGAATCATAAAGCCACGCTTGGTCAACACTGTCTTATTTCGTTATTTGCATATAAACTCACTGTTTGTGCCACGGGCTATTAGATGTGGTACTTAAGACGACAGCAAAAAAATTTCATAAACCTCCAGAATTTCAGCGAATGGGAAACTGAGACACTCTCCAGAGAAGTGGAGGAAAAGAGATGTGTTTTATTTGGGGATCTCAACTCTCCAATTATGAGCTGAAAAAGAACTACTGAACATTAACAAAATAATGGAGGCTAGGACCCTGGCAGCACTAACAAAATACTAACAATAGGATGCAGTACAGCACATTAGTTCACACAAGGACAGAAAACCATTACAAATGGCTGCAACTATTTTTAGCACATACAGTTATGGAAAATAATAAAAGGTGGCCTGATAAAATTTAGCGCACATTCAGTTATATATGCATTATTCTCTCTTTATTTGGGAAAAAAGTCACATGCTTTTGTTATTGTGTACGCATACAGCAAGCCGTAACTATTTTCTTAACGTTGCATTTTGTCATGAGGAACTTTTCTGGAAATATAAAATGTTTTTAATCGGTAGCAGTACAATTTCATTCGTAAAACTTTGGCATATTTACTTCCCTTTACAATAACCTTGTGTTCCATATACTGACGTTTTAATATCATGGCTATCGCTTTAGAGGAATTCATTCGAGTAAATCAGTCATGGATGGCATCATGAGATTATAAGAAATTAGAACGTTCTGTTGTTGGACTAAGTGCTTGGTTATAAATGGATAACATCTTATGCTGGCCTAATCAAAAGTAGTTTGACTGCCTGTGTGAAACATGACAGCGGAGTGAAGAGGATGATTAAGCTATTCATTGTCTCATGGGTCCAGGTATTTATAACATTTATGCTGGCCTATTTCTGCGTCACTTATTCAAAACTGATCTCTATTGTGTTCAGCCCTTTCATCTGGTTCAGTTCACGCTGCAGTCTGAGATCGCGTGCTAAGCATTTGTATGGTGGAGGTGTAGCCAGAGAAGTCGAGGAGCAGAGCGGGAAGGAAAGAGGGAATGAAAAAAGAGAGTTTCTGGGTGAAGTTTACTCAAACAATTACCCCACCTTTCTGTTTAGCTGTCTGATCTACTCACTTGAACACTGTCAGAAAAGTAATTTTGATGCAGAGCACTGAGATGTGTGGAAAAGAGTGATGCTGGTGAATTGGCTCTATTGCTGCTCCATCGACTACAGTCAGCTACTGTGTAAGCTAGTTAAATGTTAGTTTCTCACTCTGTCATTCTGTCTTATACTGCTTTTGGTGACTAATTAGACACACTAATAAATTATTTCACAACTATATCTTCTTGTTGTTATAAAACAACAGCTGTCCACTATTTAAAACTTTGCCTTTGCTTGTGCAGATTGATTGTTCTCATGCACATTAGTGTCCAGAGGAATAAAAGTCAAATATTTATACATAACATACGAGTCACATGATCCTTCTAAGAAAAACAGGAGCTGTTTTACCAAAGGCAGTGAATGAACCAAGCCGAATGTGAACCCTGAACATTTGAACTTTTAAAATGGAACGTCATGGACCTATAAGCCCTGTAGCTTATCGGCACTCAGGCAGCAGCTTTTGCAGGAGTTGCCACTTTGACGTAGCCATAATTTGAATAGATTGAAATGTGCAACGGAGGCCAGACTGCTGTTGCAGCTGTCAGTTAGATATTTGCATGACTGAGACAGAACTGAGCTGTTGGTTCCTGAATCAGTCAGTGTCGGCTTGTTTAAGCTTTTTTATTTTTATTTTTTCATGCACACCAGCCTGGCAGTGCCACCGTACACGGACAGTTAAGTCCCTGTGTGGTTCGCTAGAGTCAAAAACAAGCATGTAATGTCAGAAAAATGACTGCATACTGTATTTATCCTTGTTTTTCTGCCTCTTATTAAGGCAGCAAAAACAGTTAGACTGTGTAATTATACACAGAGTGTAATTATACAGTGTATAATTTCTAATCATTATTTTTATTTTTGTTGCATTTTGTATTATTGTTGTTTTTTATTGTTCCAGCAATTATTATTCTGACCTCGTCTGAATGTGTAAGGTTGGCCACACTCAAAGCACAGGCTTTCAGAGGAATGGAAAGGTGTGCATGGTGTTGCACTCAGTTATCTACTGAAAAAATGATGAATGTGTCGGTGTGTAAAGAATGCTGGGAATATTTTAAGAGACGGATGCGTTGACTGCTTAACTTCATCATTTTTGTTTAGGAAAGTCTCAGAGAAAAGTGTGTAGTAGCTGGTCCGAAGTGCAAAACATGAATTTTACACAAGCTGCTTTACTTTAAAAAAACAACTTTGCCTTTTTGTTGATGTTTAGCTTCATTTTCTTCTGTTTGGTTTAAGCAGCAAAAAACTAGTGGATATGTTTTGCTTCATTTTTGAGTCCAGCCACATAAATATGGCTCATAAAAACATAGGCATGACACAGGCAGGGTTTGTGGTACTGGTTTTGTCACTGTGGACTAATGTAGCTATTATACATGTTGCTTTGAGACTAGGCTGCTGACTGTATATGACATAGCAAGTGTTTTTTTTGTTGTTTTTTTTAAGGATACTACAGCCTTTACTCATGTGAAGCATTGGCTTATTGTTTATTCCTAGATGATACAGGGCTTTTTTAAATCCAGGGCAGGAGTGCTTGGATGTAATTGTTCTGCATGTTATGTTGAGTCGCTCTCTTTTTCTCTTAATTTGACCTACTTAGAAATAAAGCAGGTGAACAAAAGAAAACGTAAATGTGTTAACTCAGCTGATCCACCCATATCTAAGGAATCATGTTCCATCGAATATGGAGATAAATGCTGTTGAGTAGAACTTGCATAAAAGAGATTTTTTTTCTTCCTTTAGCTAAATGGACATCGATGTGAGCGATTCTGCGTACAGTAGCCCGGTAGAGCGTTTCTTAATCAGATTACAGATGGACATTGACTTTTGTGGGACTGGTCAATAAAACATGGAGAACCATGGCGTGTGTGTTGTTCTATATGTCATGTGGTCAGAGCTTACATTCGGTCGCAATAGCTTTTAGACCCCTTTTGTTTGGTGTAGAATGATAAGGGATGACTTAAATTTCTCGATAGCTGACCATGATGGGTTTAATTACGCTGAATCACTCACATCCGAGAACCTATAGGTTAGATATTACACTGTTACTTCTAATAAAGCGACATTTTACACTCGTGAGGCCTGTAATTGTAGAGACACACTAACTCTCTCTCTCTCTCTCTCTTTCCTTTTTCTTCTGTGTTTCTCTTCCTTCCACTTCAAACACTAACCCAGCCCAGTTGCCATGACAATCCAATCCATGCAGCTTGTTTTTTGATACTGCAAAGTACTCAAAACCCCCCTGCTGCTGTGATATGACTGCCATCAGTGTTCCAAGCCAGGTGGCTGCTTTCCTCAGGGAGCCCTTTCAAATAAAGGCATTCAGCCAATAGACTTTGAAGTCCCACTGTAGACAAGCTCTCAGTAAGAGAACACATTTCCTTCCTGTTTTCATCCCGTGCTTCGACGGGAGATCCTAAATAGAGCAGAGCACGGCCTCATGTTGCCCATCGGTTTGTTGTCGTGTTAACGTAACAAAAATAATCACTGTATGGGTCTTTCATTCTTTTCAAGCCAAAAGCTTGAAATAGTGAGAATAAAACCTTTTTCTGCCAACCATTTAACTTTGCTCCTTTCAAATTTTGGTTTCTGACAGCGCCGTTTGGATCAGACGTTTGTCTGGAAATGATGTTCTCCTATTCTCTTGATCTTCTCTTTTCATCTGCGCTGATACAGAGACCAAAAGGAGGAGACCTTAAATTAAAAGAATAACGATCTGCACATTTTAAATGAGTGCATTCTACCTCTGAAGATTGTTGTAAGATTGGCGAAAAGGCAAAGCCTTAGTGGAAGAGTCATTAGTAGAATACCTATTGTTACTGCTCTTTTGTGGCTTGTTCAAAGAATAAATGTAAAAGCTGTCATAAAACTATTTCAGTATAAGTCTATAACCATGATTCTAAATTGACTGTATGTGTGAATGTGAGTGTTAGTGGCTTTCTGTCTCTCTGTGTTAGCCCTGTCGCAGCCTGATGACTTCTCTAAGGTGTATCCTACCTCGCGATTTGTTAAAGGCACTCAACTACTTAATCTTAAAGCTAAATTCATTATCAGATGTTAAAATTGAGAGAAAATACTGTCAAAGGACAAAACCCCTCTCTACCTTGTAGCATTATCACGAATTCAAACGTGCATTTATGTGTGAAAAACCATTAATTATTTAACATTTTCAGATTTGCAATTTGAATTTCATAAAATACACATTCAAACATTCAGTTTGTTTGCCCATCCGATAAACTGTAGACGTGACTGTAAGGGGGAGGATTATTAATAACTCAGGAATCGTGATGACAAAAAAAAACCTGACTTGTTTCATTAATTAATGTGTTGTTCTTGCATAAAGGCACGCATGAAGTTTGTGAGGTTTTACATCAATTAATCGCTTGACATCATGTCTATAAATGTATGATAATTTGAGTCCTCTTAGTGCAAAGAGTTACTCAAAACTGTTTGCTTCTGTCATTGTGCTTTCTTTCCGAACACAGGAAATGTAGATTGTTTAATGGCGCAATCTGAATCTAACTCGCACGAAGATTTAATGTAGATGTCGTGCCCTTCAAGATTCACTTTATCCTCAGTGCAGATCTCATAGCTTCTTACGTCTAACGCTGCACATAAGCAATTTGTAATAGAGTTTTTTTCTCTCCTTTTCCCCGCTTCCCTCCTTCTGTCCTCCTCTCTCTTAACTAATATTTCACTGAAAGGCCTTAATAAAGTGCATTTTGCTACAAGAATCGGGGGCAACGGATGGCTTACACTCATGTCCCATTTGTTAATGAGGCAATTATATGCTTTTTGCTTTCAAACAACTTCCAGTGCTTCCTGCACATAATGACCAGTTGCTTAAGTGGATAAGTGGAAAGAATCAGTTTTAACTCCATTTCTAAGATACAGATGTAGAGTGTTCGCTGGCATGGTAAGTACAGATAATCACAGACAGCAAAGAGTTTGTTTTTTGTTTTTGTCAGTAATCATTTACAAGCATGTTGAGGAAGGGCTGCATGTCTTGCGTTTACTCTCAGAAGCCTCGAATCTTTAGATCTGCACCCCTTAAATAGATTTTTCTTTGTATTATTGATTGAAACTAATTGCATTCATTGCATTAGATGAGCTTGTGATGTTTAAGAGAGCTCTAATTCACACCAGCTAGGGGGTTCTGGGTTTTCATGCTACCCTGCTGTTTTTCATTTTAAGCTGAAATCCTTTGTACTTTGTAGCAATTATCTAGCTTCTGTCTCTTCATTTCCAAATGTTCGTGCCAGAAAGCTTATTACTAGCACACTGAGGGACTAATTTTGGCCTTTATTGCACATTATTAACATCTCTACATAGACAAATTTCCAAACAGAATCAAAGTTAGGAGAAAAATAAGCTTGTCAAAGCCAAATAAAGTACAAAAGAACAATATGTACCTCAAGAGAACACATTAAACCAATCCGTAACCCGCTGCGACTTGTGTAGTTCCTATTCCTATTATCCACTATCACACTGTTATTTATTGGTTACGGTGCAAATATCACCTTGGTTTTTCTTAAAATAGAGTGAATTTTGAATGTTTTCTGTCAAACAATCACTTCGTCGTCCATCCCTAAAATTTTCACGGACTCCCCCCCTTTTGCTCGCGCTGTTCCATTTCCGCTCGAGTAACTAAGTGTGTCACAAATGTGGGTCACTCGCCTTTCTTTCCCCACTAAAGCCAATTCAATTTGGTGAAATGATATGAAGGTATCAAATTTAAACAGCTTCTAGGTGCTCTGGGTTAAGAAAAGAAGCGCAGCAGTCTTCCATACTTAAAATACCAGCTCCTCTCTGAAGGGCTTCCTCGAGAGAGTGACATGGCAGAAGGGAGAGAAACAACACCTGGCTCATTAGAAGAGAAGAGGAGAGGGACAGGGAGAATTAGTTTTCAGCAGTACATTAGCAGACAGCTGAAGTCAGGGTGGCGGTAAAGCCTTTCGGGCAGATTTTCTCCTCTTTCCAGCCTCATTGTGTTCCACTGATGATTATCTGTTTGCATCTGTGGCTTTGCTCTGTTATTTGTATCCAACAGTATAAGGACCTGTTGACAAACACACATAATTGCCTGTGGTTTCTCTGACAGGAAAGGGGATAAAACGGCACTTTAGCAGTGGGCTGACAATGGGGCCTGATGCATAGGCAGGGCTGACAGGGTAGACTCATTTGTTGACTGATTAAAATGTTATGTACGTTAGAAATACTGTCTTTATTATTAAGGCACAGTTAAACTGAAGATGATGTCACTATGGATATTTGAGTTAAACAGGACTCTTTCATTCTGAGTGATGAAAGAAAGTTTAGAAGTTAAAGAAACGTTTTTGTGAAAGTTATCACGTAAAGGCACAGGAAAGCCTGTATCATGACACAGGTGCGACTTGTTTTGTTCGGTGCAGTTCATTTTCATTCATTTTTATTGATGTAGCAACAATTCACAGCAACAGTCACGTCAAGTTGGTTTATATTTTAATGTAAAGTTATTAGACAGTATTAGACAGAAAACCCCAACAATCAGATGGTCCCCTATGAGCGAGCACTTGGTGACAGTGGGAAGGAAGAACTGCCTTTTAACAGGAAGAAATCTCCAGCAGAACCAGGCTCAGGAGGGGGCAGCCATGTACTGTTGGTAGACTGGTTAGGAGTAGCGGAGGAGATAAGAGAAAAGAAAGAGAGCATAGAAAGACCGAGGACAAAACACACACTACAGGAAAGAAAAGACAACAGTTGAGGACATGCAGTAGGGGCTTATGGGGAATGAAAAGTGGAGAAGTAATGTTAAGTGCACTCTCAGAAATCCCTTAGCGGCCTGAGCCTATTGCAGCATTACATAGGAATATTTCAGAGTCACATGATCCAGCCCTAAATAAAGGTTTTATCAAAAAGGAAAGTTTTAAGCCTAATCTTAAAAGTAGAGAGGGAGTCTGTATCCCAAATCCTAGCTAGGAGCAGGTTACACAGGAACAGGTTCCTACAGTACGCCAATTTACCTGCCACTAAGCCTTCTGGCTGTAGCAGCCAATCGCAGACCACCTTGCATGAACCACAATATAATATATTTTAATATGTTAAAGTATAAATCAAGAATCTGGCACATGTTTCTGTTGGTAATTAATAGTTTTCCCACCAAAAAGAACAGTTTAGATTTTTACCGTGCAGGCGAGAGACTCAAAGGAAGGCAACGCCTTTCTGTCTGTTGGACAGTCCGTTTGGTCTAGACTGAAATGTCATGTTAGATCAGAGATGAGCAACTAAGAAACTGGGGCTGTTTTTCAAGACCACACCAGTAAGCTAAACTTAATTTTGCTCAATATTTTATTTCTTTATAAGCTGCTTTTGGCAAGAGTAGATGTTACAATTAGACAATGAAAATGTGAAGTAGGAATAGTAAAAACACCAATATTTTATCCATATTCAATCAATAGTCCTGTTTTGTTCCCATTTTAGCCCCAGCTTATCCAAGCTTGCAGTGACTCCACTCTGTCATTTGACTGAGCGCATTGCTGTCAGCTCCTCTTTCATTATCCCGCAGACAAAAGACGAGTAACTGGTCTATGTCACAGACATCACAGCTCTCATCCAGAGTCACAAAGAAAAAGTCAGAAATGTCTTCTTGGTTTTTCAGCTGAACCTCCAAATCGATCTCTCTTGTTACAGTTCACCTGGAGAGGGCACGTTCTCAAATACATCTTTGTTCTCAGGGTATATTAGCACAGCAGAATCCTCCAAACACTCTTTGATAAACTCCCCACCAGAGAACGGCTTACTCTTTTTGTGATTTTGTGGGAAATCACAAAGCTGGTTTTGACTGTTCCATCCCTCTGTGTCTAAAGTAAAAAGTCCTTGTTGCTTTTGCAAAGGTTCCGATGTCTCATAGTGGGACAGTAATCTGCTCTCCACAAACTAAGCAGCAGGCTTTACATTGACTTCAGTAAATAAATACTTTGAAGTCCTGTTAAAAACTCAATTACAAACCATATTTTCAGTCTTTATGCACATAAATAAAAAAAAATAGCAGTGGATTTAAAAATAAAAGCAACAAAGTTATATTGTTATTTCACACAAAATCTTAAAAATCAGTAAGCCATTCACTGATGGGGAATTGATCAAACTGGATGATGTATACTTATTTACGTTTGAATACTAATTTCCCATTGACCTCCCACTGGGACAACGTAGATGCCGGATGTGCCCCAGGGGCTGTACACTGCCGAGGTCAGTATTGGATGGACTGAAGTTAAATAGGCTACTGTACACTTATTAATGGCCTTCAACATGAAGCCTCCTGACTTTGGTAATGCTTCAACTCCTATACCGTCACCATGCTGAGATTGCACAGTTTTCTACTTGACAGTTATTGATAGCTGTGTGATGGATTGGTAGAGACCTTTGTGGCCCCCAGACGATCAATCTTATTAAGCTGAGCGATTCCACAATCTAGCTAATATTTCAGTTTGCCCAGGATTTTGGTTTGTGATCAAATATAGGCAGAACTCCAGCATTCCCATCAGTCTCAACCATGTTAGCTTGCTAACATGTAAAACTAGCTAAACTAAAATCAGGTTCATGGGTCTAAGAGTAAATCATATTAAGGAAACTTTATAGTTCTCCATGAAAACCCAGTGGCTCTTTTAGTAGTTAGCATTTACTTGTAGTTTTTTTTGCTCAAGTTTGACCAAAAAGCATGTGTGGCAGGAAAGAAAAGATAACTGCAGATTGCTCAAGAAAGGATCTTGGAGAAGCAGAGGCAAAGACAGAAAGGTTTGCCTGCAGAAAGAAAGTGAGAAATGCATTTCTCTTACCCGCCTGCTTTGTCCTGACTTCAAAGGGGCTATGGTTTGCACTTAAGAGGTGTCCAAATGAGTTGATGTGAAAGATGAAGGCCAGAACTGTGTTCTGTGTGCCAGCGGCGTTGATTCTCAAAGAACTTCACTGAAGAAACCCTGCACAAGCACACACAGACACAGTCTCTCAGTCCATAGACTCGAGGTTGAATGTACCTTTTACTCATTTTCAGAATGCCAGAATTTCATTTGTGTTAGCGTTATAACCTGCAGACCCATAGTGGACTGAATATTCAGACAGAAGAAGGATGTGAGGTTTTACTGCACAGATGCCCAGAGGAGACTTTATATTGAACTGAACAGAAAGAAACTTGAGACATTGACAAGCATTTTGTAGTTGTACAAGTATAATGTAGTGTGTGTCTGTCTTAGTCTGCACGTGCAGGTATACTTCAGTGTCTGTGTTTGTGCCTTATCTGCACTTTAATTACCTTAATTGATCCTTTCTGGGGATTTGATGTATTTGTCTGTGTCTTTGTGTGCGTGCACTGTATGTGTGTGCGTGCATTTATGCATCCCGGCGCTCTCTGCTCCAGGGGGGATCTCAGATGTTCAATTGCAACAGATAAGAGCCATCCAGAGTTTGCCTGGAGGATGCCAGACACATAAAAGAGAAGAATTAAATGGCGCAGAGGGGCAAGGATAGAAAAATATGGTGGATGAGAGAGGTGGGTGGTGTGTTAGCATGTGTGTGTCAGTGGGGTTTCAGACATGACAAGATGTGAACAGTCATCCATAGACATGACAACTGCTGTTAAGATCCAAGCAGACAAAAGGGAGGCAAGGGGGGGGGAGGAGGGAAGACCCAGTGAGGCAGATTTCCAAGGTGAGGTGAGTGAAAAGGAAAGGCACTTGTCCAAGACAGCGCCGCAGAGCTGGACAAGAGAAGACAGACTAAGCAAGGGAATCGGGGGGTGGTGGGGGATGCAGCAAAAATCCAACTGGAATGATAACTAAGATAAGAGAACAACAGGGTATGATGGACAGATGAGAGAAGCGGCTTTGCTTTCTTTGTTATGCTAGTCTGTTCTGCATCTGTCTGAGAGGACTTAACTCCCTCCAGTACCCCTCACTGCACTCCATCCGTCTGCGTATGTGAGTGTGTGCCCAGAATTTGGTTGGCTGAGCACGCTCCCAGGAAATTGGTGACCAGTATGAGCCGAAGAGCTGTTCACATTAATACCCCGAGTGTTCGCAATGACTGAACGCTGCAGATGCTGCAGATTGATGACAGAGATAAGCTAGAGCTGGTGCATGCATACAGTATGTACAAGCTTATGTGTTAATGCCTATAGTGTTACGTTTGTGCGCATCATTTGACGCGTGTGAGGTTGAATATGTGCGCTGATCTATAGCACAAAACCTCCTGCTGCCTTTATCTCTGCAATGGTTGTTTTGTGGAGCATGTCGGCTGCTGATAGCCACTATCAGCCGCAGCCATACGTCTCTGTTGTTGCCCACATAGCCGCTCCTCCCTCGCTCTTTTCTCGCAAGCATTTATTTTTTTCCCCCATCGTTCCATCTGACCTCTAATCCCTGTCTCCTCTTTCCATCTATCTGACCCAAAAAAATGAACAGGTTCTACTTGTACTTTATCAGCCTGCTAGAAATGACATTTAAAATTCTATTTTTCACTTGACCATAATTGTATAATTTAATTTCAACTTGAGCATCCCACATTCTGAAAGACGCTCTATCTTCAATCTTTTCAGCTTGTTTCCACATTGTCCCCAAGATGTGGCCTGCTTTTTTACCAAAGTCTACCTACATGTTTTAAAAGAGCTTTAGGAATAAAAAAGTGCTTTTTTAGTAATATACAAACATACCTATATAAATACATATACCCTCATATATAAGGCAAAATATATACACTTACATACACATTTTCGCTGTACATGTACAAGGACAATAAAGGACTATTCTATTCTATATATCCATAATAATAATCATAATAATAATATGTAGATTAGTTGAGGGCTTGGAATATTATACGCACCTGTGTTCATACCAGTACACAAACATACATTGCATTGGACAATGTTTATCCTATTTTTTATTTCCAGTTTAAAAATATGACCTTTTGGCCATAGTTAGGGCTGTAAGAAGAACACTGGCATTGGGAACATGTAGATGAAAAGATGACAAGTCATCTAGGACAGCGGTCCCCAAACATCTACGGAGCCACAGACCGGTTTAGGGAACCATGTTAACGATAAAAACGATTAAAAAATAACGCTAAAAACCCTGAAAACCATAAATTTCACACCCAAGCCTCAACTCTCACAGCCGGGTACCAAACAACTCACGGGCCGGTACCGGTCTGTGGTCCGGGGGTTGGGGACCGCTGATCTAGGATGCTCAGTTGTGGAGATAGTGGGATGTGGCAGTTCAGCAAGTAAGAAAGCTGTTCAGTGATCTGGGTCCAAAAGTGCTTGACTGAGGTCAGGGGTGTTCTGAGAGCAATATTAAGTTGTTTGTTGTTGTTTTTGTTGTTGTTTTGGCTTTTTTCTTTTAATCCTTGTTATTCTGCCCTATTAAATTGGCAGACCTTGATTAGAACCCAGACCGAGCTATTAAGTTCCTTAGAGGAGGATAGGCACTTTTGGCAGGTCAACTTGATAAATAACGCTTAATAAATGAATAAATAAACAAGCAAATTAAAATAAGAATGAATTAACCAATGGTCACCTGATAAACAGACTCCCTCCTCAGGGTCTGGGGGCTACTGTTTTTGGTGATTGCCATGTTGTGGACCGTCTCTCTCTGATCGGGTCTGGGAGCGATTCAGAACTTAAGAAGTCAAAATAATAACCTGCTCTACCAAGATTTGTTCATCTTCTCATTAGATATGCTTGGTTACCTCTCCCCCCCTTGTTTATTTATTTATTTTTAGATATGTGTGTGTGGGTGTGTGTATATAGACACACATTATGCACACTACATTCACTTCTGGATATGTCTTTTCCGAGTTGCTGTCCTGTTTGGTTTGTATGTAAACTCTTTTAAGTGCTTTTTTTGACAAAATTTCAAATACAATGTGACAAGATGAGAAAGAGAAGTCAAACAAAGTAGGAAATTAATAAAACAGAACACGTTCTAGCTCCAAAGCATTACTTCAATACACAAATCAGACAAAGGAAAATAATTAAATACATAAGCAAGAATGGCTTAATCAGAACCTACAGTGGGTGGCTAGATGCTGGTAAGTGTGAACAAAATTCTTTATGCCTGTTCAGCCATCAATTTCCTTTTAGAAGAAAGGAATACAAAAGGACTATAGACTGTGTGTGTGTGTGTGTGTGTGTGTGTGTGTGTGTGTGTGTGTGTGTGTGTGTGTGTGTGTGTGTGTGTGTGTGTGTGTGTGTGTGTGTGAATTTATGATGCTGGAATCACAGTCCCCCCATTTTTGCATGTCCTGTCCTCGTCTCTTTGTTCTCATTTCATGTCACCTCTGAAGTGTCTTTTGTCTTGTAAAGGGAAAGCAATCATTTCAAGACATAAAAACATGCACAGGCTGAATGAACAGGCTTTAGATTCTGAATGTGTCGGAACAGTAATATGTCTTTTGCTTGTAATTTGAGTACCGTTGACTCTTTGGCTGGATGTAAGTAAACAATCCATTCGGACCAAAAACAAAAAAAGTGCCCTCGGGTGTTTTCTCATTAATATTTGCTTATATTAACATGCACTCTGTAAACAATGACCAGTGGATGGGTGGATAGAAGCTTTTTTCAGATAGCTGTCATTTACACTAGAAGCCCTGAAATACGATCTGTTGTCCACGTATTCTTTTTCAACCTATCATTTGATATCAAATCTAGAAAGCCAGGTGTTTGAACGGGCATGATTTAATTTGTTGCAAGAAGAGTGGAAAGATAAAAAAAATAGAACAAAAAGTGACTTTTATAATAAAAGAACATTATATGCCACTACAATAAAATGCTTTAGACTTCATGGGAGTGTGTCAGTCTCATTTTTTTCCCTAGCCATTCTTGTGACAGGTTGCCATTTCTGCTAGCAGAAATGCCTGCATGAAATCTCAGGACCCACATATGTCTGTTCTCTGAGATAGAGGACTGTGCCCTTTGGAAAATGCAAATTTGTGCCGTGCTAGAGGTTAGAGAAACAGTACTATGTGCGGATACTGGACGAGTCCATTTAATTCCACATGAAAAGTGGATTTATGACTTTCCTGAACTCATGCATATTTAAAACCAGTTTGTTCAGATCTACAGTGCAGACTTAAGTTTTTTTTTTCACATTTATACAGATTTTTACCTTTGTGGGCACTAAGAGCTTGAGGAAAAATGAGCGGTGAGAGGTGGGTTTAGGTTTATTTAACTTAAAAATTCTAAATAGAAAGTAGTTGGCAGACCATAGATTTATATTTCCAGGATTTATTTATTTATCTTTTAATTGCAGATGAAGAGAGTGAAGGCCGGACTTCGGAGGGAGGGGACATGATAGATAGATGAAAAGCAGAGTGAATTAGTTGCTCAGTTTAAATATGCCCTCAGGCGGAGTGCAGTTCCGCTCAAGGCCTTTGCCGCATGCCATACCTGATGTCTCTCCTGTGTTTGCTGTCACGCTTTTCTTTATACTGCCTAACAAATCATTTAATCCATGGAATTATTTCAATTATCCTGTGAGTTGTAAATACTAAGCCTTCTTAGAGTGCTGAAAGCTAGTTCTGTTTTCCGTTTTGCCTGAATGCAAATTTTCATGCAAAACCTACTAAAACATACTGTTTTCAAGCCCTCAGCTCTTCAGTCTGCTTGCTTGCAGCTTCCTCTCTCTCTCTCTAGTCAGCCACTTCAGGTGAGGAGGTTTGTGACTTTATCACTGTTGGGTTGTTAGAACTGCACTATAGGAACCCAAGAGTAGAGCAGCAAAGTGGATGCCACTCTCAACCAAGTTCAAGCTGAGCTCTCCACGAGCCATTTTCCCTCGTAACAGTATGTGTTTCCTGCCAGCCGAGAGTCATTGGAGGGCCACTTACAGGGACAGGCTCAGCACCTGCAGAGCTTTAGTGTGTTTTGTTCCTTTTGGGTAATAGCTCTGTTTTTCACATCTGTGCCGAGAATCCTTTGACCTCAAGTCAGTGGGCCTTCAAACACTCAGACAACACTATATAGCGATTGCAGCAGTGTAATTGGTTCTGCAAAGGCTCTATAGCTCTGCACAGTGTTAAAATTCATTATGTTTTTCTTGCACATTCTTATATGTGCATGTGTATTTTATTGACATGTCCGGACACAGCCGTGGTATTGCATTTGCAAAAGCTTATTTCAGTCCAAGAGATGGCATAGATGGGTTAGGGACTGCCCTGACTTGTTATGCAGCCTGTGTGACCTTATTTCACCTAGACTGAGCTAGTCAGCAGTTCACGAAACAAACCAAATCTGACTGGGTGGCAGCTTGTTTCAAGACATGCACATGCAGTGAAATAGACAAAACATGACAAGATGAATTAACTATCAAGTGCTCGTTAGTAGACTGATGGTCTCTTTTAACTCTTTTTGATTTGCTTAATTGTTAAATAGATAGAAATGAACAGTTTTACATGTATTGCTGTTATTGTAAAGCAGATTAAATATGGGATTCAGAACAGCAGCAAGTGTGACTGTCTTGTATGCTTTTCCCACACTGACTGGTCCTGGTACAGAACAGTCCAGCTCCTTAATTTGATCTGAGTGTATTCATCTGTCACTCCCTCCTGCCCTCACTCCTTTTGCTCCTTGTCTCCGTTGCTCAGCAGAGGCCCTGAGCCCTGTGGAGTGCACATCCATTTTGAACCCTGGAGGCTATCACGCATGCTGTCGGTAAATGAGCTGTGGCTGTCAGTCTCCCCACTTCCACTTATCCTTGTCTCAGTGTCTGCCTTCTATCCCATGTTTCCTTAACCTTTCTTCCTTTTTTTTCTTCTCATCAGCACGTCTCTCCGTTTGCTTGTACCAGTCAAGCTGGGAAAACGCGTTGCTTCAAAGGGCAACAGAAGGCTTTGTTACTTTGTTATACAACCACCCACCCTGGTCTGACTCTGCCAGCCCCTTTGTAGATATTCAAAAAAAAGACTGTTTTATTCAAAGCACTTTGTAGCAGACTTTTCTTCCTGGTCTTGCCTTGAGTGAAATGTATCACATTCCACACGCATGTGAAAAGTCTTCCCATGAAAACATGGCGTATATATTACATATACAAAACGCCGGCAGCATTTGACAACAAAATGAGTCCCAGCTGAATTTTGAATTTCCTACAAAGTTTCATATTTGAAAACAAAAAAACACCATTAGTGCTCACTTCTTGGTATGCGTTTAATTTTAAAAGGAAGGCAGCGTGTTGCTGCGTAAACAGTAGCTCCACAGCAGAGACAGACAAACAGGCACAGAAAACAGGGCCCGGGGCCAGTGCAGGTTAAGCATGTTCATTAATTTCTGTAGTTTCTTTCCCGCTGGCCCTGCTTGGTTCCTGGACGTGCCGTGGATTTTAATAGGCTTTGGATCCGTGCTCGTTGTTGTGATACTCGCAGTAAAGCGGTGAGGTTGGGGAGCGAGGCAAAGAATAGAGGCAAAGACAGAGTGAGAGACAGAGAGTGATAAATTAAGACATGACAGAAAAGAACAGATAAAGAACATATGTCATAGAAAATAAATGAGAGACATTAAACAGGAGAAGTAATAGCTGGACTGCTCAACTGAAATAAAGTGCTTTAATTAACTAACTGTGCTGCATCTGCAGTTATAAATCCAGCTCATTATTAATAAACTGTCACTGGCATCAGATTTTATTTACATCTGAACAATGACTGAGCCTCTGCCCACTGAAGCTTTTAGATGTACACACGTTTCGTCTTCGCGAGCAGCTCGTCGCCCGTACAGGCAGTTTATTTTTAATGAGTCGTCTCTGTACTGTAGGTTAACACTTTGCCGCTTATCCACCTTAGATCTCTGCTAACTGTGCGGAGCCAGAGGGGCACCAAAAAGTACCCCGCGAGAATCAGCAAGCGACTTCCTGAAGCCCCACTGTTCCACCAGGCCCCCATGTGGAGCGCCAGCGCTCTAAGGAGACTTCAAAGGCAGGCATTTCCAGACCCAATGTGGGCGTTAACCTTTGACTCAGAGGCTCTCTCTGTGCAAGCAAAGACCGCCTAATTGATGCTATGTGCACTGCAGAAAAGGAATAACTTGTCCTGGTGGATTGCAGTAAAACAGAGTAGTTTAATTTCTACTGTGGCAATATTTTTAAATTTAAATATTTAGCCTGCTAACGATTTGCGGTGCTAATCTAATTGCTATCTTACTCAGCTGTGCCTGAGTGAAATATGCCTTTAAACAAAATAATCTGTGGTCCCCATATAGCAGCAAGTATATATATAAATACAAAATACTCATGGGGGGACTTAAGGTGGGTATGTGTTTGGCAAGGAACACTGGCCAGGTGCAATTTTCCACCAAGCTTTGAGTATCTGAGATGGTCAGATATCAGTGTTGTGGCTGGAGATCGAGTCAAGCCCCCGTTGCCTTTTGTCTCCCCAGATAATGCTGAGTGGACACACAGTTCACTCTGGTTAATTTTCCACCTCATGTCCTGGCTCTCTCTCAGAGAGATTGAGGGTGTGATAATCCAGACTGATAAGGGATGTGGTGACTGAGGGAAGGCACCAAAGGCCTTCTGTGCTATTGCATCTTGTGTCTGCTCATTGCTAAATGCATTACAGGCTGATTAAGGGGCTAAAGCTTTGCAAATAAGCATGAAACAGAGCTTGTTGAAGGAGTGATGGTTGCACGGATGCACAGGCAGACAGGTTGATAGATGCATGCTGTATATGTGGGTGTGTGTCCATACTGCAATCAGATGCCTTTGCTATGGTTGGCCTGCTAGTTGGACAGAGAGCTCGTCAACAGGATTTTTTCAGAATCACTTGGTTTCAGTTTTAGTAAAAAAAAATTTAAAAGAAATTTAAATTTTCCACACCCCTGCCTTAAATCCGGTCCTGCTTTGCCTCTGGATTAAAGCAGTTTGATGTGAAATGTTGAAATCTGATGAAACAAGGAGCTCTGACATGGGTTGAGACGCTGCTGGATTAATAATGAATCAGGTTCAGGTTTTGTTTGGATTAACACTGACAGTGATAGAATAACAGCTGTGGTGATATTCAGGGCTGATTCATCAGGGTACTACTATTGTGTTTCTTTGCCTACTGAATGCCATTCATGCAGCTTAGACATGCTTAGCTGTGGTGTTATGGCATAACACAATGCAGCAGCAGAATATTGTGTATGTGTGAAGTTTTTCATCTTATCTCCTTTTTTTCCCCTTTGACAGCAGATCTTCTAGTAATATGATGCCTATGATGACATTTTCTGCTGTAAAAATGAATAAATAAATAACTCAGCCATTTTTTTTTTTGATTTCTGGACAATCCTGTGTCAGATTTCATGAGGAAACACTCCAAAAGCAATTTGGAGTGTTTGTGTATGTTTGTAAAGAGCTAGTACTCATTTAGTCAGGTCATCAGTCAATATGGGAACATTTCACTTTTGTTTTAATTAGACACTTTTGTGGAGCAGAGTGTCATTAGGGCAGCATCTGTCTACACTGAATGACTCCCCGGTGACATCCCATATTGAGGTTAATGTGCGTCCTTAAGCACATGTGACTGTTTAGAGGTGGCAGGTTGTAAAATGGAAAGCGTCTCTGAAATGTGTGCCATCACCTTGAATCAAAGTACCTTCCGCGGGCATAAAATGTGTCCTAAACAACCTTTAAAGCCTTTAAATTTGAAATTGGTTGACATTTATGATGATTTCGCTGTGCTTCTTCTTGGTTACAGGATACAGACCTTCTGGATATAGCATACATAAAAGATGCCAGAAATGGAAAGTGCGCGAAAACGCCAAAGGTAAGCCTCTAATTCACACATTCACAGTGTCTCATACTGTCTGTGAAGGAAACTCTAGGAATACAATGACCAATGTGCTTTCTTGGCTGATGATATGCTTTGGAAGAGTTTATTTTTGCACTGAAATGAAAGCCATGTGTGGGTGTGAACCTGACTATGATTCACACTCTGTCTCCATCCATCTAACAAACTCTATTATGGATTGGGCTGAACTTTGTTCTGGTTCTTCTAATGATTGATATTTAACAATAGAGCAATCGTGCATGTGCAGATATGGCAGTACTTTAGTGCCAGAGGTGTAATTACTGTAATTATCTTGTTTAAACTTCCGATCTTACATTCAGGTGACTGTTAATTTATGTGTGTATATACAGTATGTGTGTGTGTAACTGATCGAATGCGTTCGCAGTCTGAACACATTTAGTTTTTGACAGTGATTTGAAAATGAAGGTAAGGAAGTGAAGATCAGATGACACTGACAAGACTGACAAACGTGATTTGAACTCAGTAACATTGCGTGGATGGTTTCCTAATTTGGTATCCAAATGGACTATTTCGCAACTAATGAGAAAGCCGTTGAATATAAGCAAAGAATTTGTAAATTCATTTTTTAAAAGTCTGGCACAAAACTATCACAGAATTTGGCACATTGTTGTGCAGTTAAAAAAGCCATATTAAGTTCTTGCACTTCATTTCCCACCTAACAAGTGATGATTAAAACAATGATGTGCCTTCTGTGCTGCTTTACAATACATCCCTGCATTATAGCTCAGCTTCAAATAGCTTTTGAATCCAGCCAGTCTTGTGATGAGACGCTTCATCAGCTTGATTCTGTGCAGCGGGAGAAGCGAGGTGTGGGGTCATGCTTTGCTGCTCTGTCTGGGGAGTGAGTGATGATAGAACGAGTACAATAACACAGAGAGTATTCATGCATTTCTAAAAAGCTTACAGAGTGATGCTACCCAGCAAGGAGACATGACCACATGACAGGTAAGACGGTCGAAGCATTGGAAATCCATTACTGGGAGATGGAGTGGTGATGCACCCTGGGCAATGTAATGGGAGCACCAGTGAGACACAGTGTCTGAGGAGTTGATGGGGTGGGAGAGGAAGGGAGGAGAGAAAGAGGGAGATGGGATAAAGAAGCTAGTCATAAGAGGAAGGCAGGAGGTTTTTTTTAAAAAAAATGCAAAGTCTGCAGAATGTGAAAAAGAAGCGAGAAAGAAAGAGATGAACGGAAGAAGGGCAGAGACGTGATGTGAGGTCAGCGGAAGATGTCAGTGGGAAACACAGATAACACCAGACAGCAGTTGCTTTAAGTGGACAGCGCTTGTCACGGCTTGCTTCTTCAGCATTTCTCCTTCAACTCCTTCACATCTCTCTTTCACACTTCTTTCACCGTCTGTCAAAGCGATGAAGGTTTCGTGAGGCTCACTGAACCGCTAACTTCAGCTGGAAAGAAACGCTCATAAGCTGCATTTTTGTAATATAAATATATGCAGACATGTGGAGGCATTTACCACAAAGCTAAATATGATATATGAAGCACCGTCATTTATGCTGTGAGGTAACTGAGTGCTGTAGATACACAGAGAAAATCATTATGACCACTGATAGTGATGTGTCAGTGCTCTCTGTCTAAGGTTGCGCACGAGGAGGCAAAATAAGGAAGAAGCACAAGTGAAAGGAATTTCATATTACCGTCAACTTTTCAATTTTAACCTTGCAGGTCATTCCGCTCATAAAACTCCCACAACGCTCACTGTGTTGTTTTGATATTTTTATGCTCTGTGCTCTCTTAAGCTTGCGGTGCTTATTCTGGTCTCACTCAAGAGCTCCCTTAGAAGCATTCATTCATTAATGCAAACTGCAGCAAACAAACACACTCGCCAGGGCAAGATGAGATGCTGGGCTCCTGATGACACGTCAGTAAAAAGCTTCAGAAGTGCTTTCATTGTGCTGCTCGAGAGTTCTGCGTCTCAGATGAACATTGTCGGTCTCAAATGCAATCATTGTCAACAGACTTGCTTGAAATGGGCTACAGATGGAAAGGCTGTTTTTTTGCACGCCTCTTTTGAGCCCTTGTTTCTACTCCAGCTCGAGTTACCTCGTATTGCCTTTGAGCGGCACTGGAATTTCTGTCTGATTGTCATTAAGATTTGGAGCACGTTGCTGTGTTCATTGGCTCGTCGCAGTGTGTGTGTGTGCGGGTGTCTGTGTGGGCAGCTTGTCTGACCTCTGATGAATTTATGCCACCCTGCCCATGGGCTTTAGCTACTCATGATGATTCATACATAATTTTTTTTTTTGTAAAAAGCAAATAAATAAATAAATTCAAACTGAGAAAAGCGCACTATCATTTGTACAATGTGCACATTTACAACTACTGAGACAAATCCTGCACAAGAAGTTAGTAGAATAACAAAGCCAGACAAGCACAGTGTCCTTTGTCATACCATTCTCAGACTGCTGATGCTAATTAGCATGTGTCCTCCCCATCATCATTTAGGCTGATTAGATTGGGTGCTTGTCAGTGTGACAACAGGCAACCTCTTTTTGATGGGTGGCTCCAGAAATAAATCACATACCCTTAGGTCAAGTGAGCAATGCGCAGCACTAATGACCACCCATTTCATATGCACACAAATAGCTGGCATACTTGCCTTATGCAATGGGAATAAAGGACGTGTGTGCGAACCACAGCCTTTACTGTGCCACTGAATTATTTAGCTATGATGCTGTGTTCAATCTGTGAAAATGGCCGAATATTTGACTTAAAACCTAAAGATTTTTGGATTATTTAATGCAGCACTGCTTTGTCAAGGTGCAAGCGCCAGTCAAGAAGCGGACGCTCACGCATGACCAGGCTGAGGCTGAACTGTGCACTACTCACAATTTTATTTCCACAAAAGCTCAAACCAGAAGCACAGGAAAACGGCACTGAGAAACTCTCCAGAGGGAACAACGATGATGGGCGAGTTTCAGGGCGCAATCAGAGCCTCAGGAGGTGATCCATTGAGAGCAGTGTTGGTCAAGTTACTTGAAAAAAATAATCAGTAACTAATTACTGATTACCTCCCCCAAAAAGTAATCCCGTTACTGTACTGATTACTTATTTTCAAAAGTAATTAATTACTTAGTTACTTAGTTACTTTTTTAAAACACGATTTACAACCTGAATAGGTGATAAAGTGATAGATCTTTCAGCCAAATTCTACTTTTTCTGCATAATCCATCATACAAAATGTAATCTTTTAACTTTATGCATCAAGCAAAAATTTAATTATATGCAACATTCTCTGACTGGAAGAAATTTGTTTAACATTTAAACCTATTTTCTGCACATTCCAGCACATAAAATAAAATATTTTTTTGTGTTTACACTCACTCTTTCAAATAGATGCAAGTAAAACACAGCAGAAAATAAATAAAATCAAAGACTAGCAGTCCTGTTGCTCTATTTTCACCTGTAAAGCAGGAGTGGGGTAGGCGGAGGTTTACCCTGGTGCAGGTGTGCCGCAGCGGTCAGTGGAAGAATCCGCGAGTTTCTCTGTGAATTTCACATTACGTCGTAGCGCACTCGCTGCTTGCTTGGAAGTTTATGGTTGTTTTTCGCTGTAAAAAGAAGTTTTCTTCCCACGCACAACGGACACTAATGAGAGAGACAGAGGGAGGAGATGAGAGTTAGATCCAGCCGAAAACTGGTGGATGAAATTGTACTTCCCAAAAGTGAGAAAAAACAATGTTCAGGATCGCTTGTAAACAGATGGCTATTGGGTCCAGGACGGGCATACTGGTTTGCTTCAGGCAGGTCACTGGAGGAAGGGCAGGCAGGTGATGGAGCCGAGGCAGCTCCAAGGGAAGTTGTCCAAGAATGAAGCAGCTTGACGAAACAGGTGAGTAGGTTATGATGGCAGCGGCTTTTCGGGGCCCACTGGGAAACGTACTGGAAGAGGAGCAAAAGACAACATTGGCACACAAGAATACTTTACACAAAAAAGCTCATGAAGAGGCCTGTTTACCACTCAGCTAAGCAGATGAAGATTGGATGCCTGGGCTGCTTTTTAAGTACTTGCAGGGAAAATGAGCCACAGGTGTACAGGCCAAGAAAGAACCGATAATATCTCCTCCCAGGTCTGCCCGACCCAACCTAGAGCTGTGAGAGGAAGAAAACAGAGGCCCAAAACACAAGTAAACCAGTGTCTATCAGGACAGTTTCAGTTTGGAAAACTTTAGTCAAATGAAGTTTCTGGCTTGACTCTGAATGTAAGTAGTTAATGTAAATCTCTGTGTATGTAGAAGGCAACAGAATTTCAGGAAACATCAAAAGATTTGTGATTTTTAGGGGGGGATTTTTCACAGTTAATTACTATATTATCACAAACCAGCTTGAGCCCATTTAATTTTAAACTGACAGCAGACAGATAGCAGGCTAACTGTCTCATTGACATTCTATGGCCATCCTGACGCGCCAAAGTCATTTTAAGGTTGGCAAATGATGGTCCCCAACTTCGAAGCAATCATTTAAAAGGCAACAGGTCTGCAAGTTCATTGCACAGGGTCGTAGTAATTGTGGTCATGCCGTGGTCTCCAAGTGCTGTTTTCCCCAGAGTGACTGTATCATAATAAAATACCACAGCCTGCTAATTTTGTCTGTAAACAGTTATGTGATGGGAACTATTCCCCATGTTTCATACCCCAAATGTTTTCATATGAGGCACAAAATACGACACAACAAAAGAAAGGAGAGAACTTTATTTACTCATGGAGTATTTGCTTTATTTCATGCATTTGCAGCAGCAGGGGTCAGAGGAAACTCAAAACTCAAAAACAAACCAGAAGGTGGACTCTGGATAGAAGTCAGCTCGGGCTCTTTCACATATTTGTTTATATTGTTTTACACATGTTAAGCCCTCAGTCATTATTACAGGTGCTTCTGCTCCAGACCATCTATTCATATTGTTTCTTTATTAAATCAGCAGTTTAGCTTGCTCCTGCACAGCGTGTTCCTTCTCCTCAGCACAGAACAACCCAGCTAATCTCATCACCAATCTTTTATGTAGACTTTACCATACAGCTAACTTCGACATAACCATGTTCACATAACTTCTGCTTTCCATTCTGTCTCTTTGCACGCTGTAAGGGGCACATTGTGAGCCTGTCATTGTCCCCCTTGGTTTCTGGAAGTGTTCTTCTGTCTGGATTGAAGACGAAAATGTAATCAGCATCTCACCATGCTTCTTACAGTAGGTGTCTGACAGGCAAAATTACATGCTTTCTCTCCCTCCCTTTGACAACCAAACAAATATCCGTCTGTGAAATGCCCTGCCTGTAGAGTTCAGCCTGCAATATACATCCCGAAAATGGAAAACCTTAATGATTTAGTGTTCTCCGGACTACATTTGCAGATCTTTTTATGACAAATTATGACAAATTAAGACATCCACTGTTACACTGCAGGAGGCCAGAATTTGCAGACTGGATCTGGTCTGATAATTTAATATCCCTGTCTTAACCCAGCCTTAGTCTGACATGAGCTGCTTATTACGTTGCAGTGCGTTTCAAACTAGACACAGGGATCGCTTCTTTACCTATTCGTGATGCATGCATCGTATTGATATATTATTGCCTGACTGCGTGTTAAGCACATATTTAGATAGACTCACACATGGTCATCCAGACAGGCAGAGGAGTTGTTGTCAGAATTTATTCATTTTTTGTTGTAGTATTTGTGAATTTCACACATATACAGCCATGTCTGCTTGGACAGGCGTTTGCCAAAGGAGCAATAACAATCAACAGAGAGGGGAACAAATGGTCTGGAGTCTTGTCAGAGGAGATCGTTTACAAAGGTGGACCATCTGGACTGATGCTGTTATCTGCAGACAGCCACATGGAAAACTCTCTTAATTCAAAACAAAGCTGGGGAACAACTATTATCTTAGAGCAACAGGACGCAGTTAAAATACCAAATGATTGATGAGAGTAATTCGTGAAAGAGCGTTTGTGCTGTGTACCAACTCCAGCACTTTTGATGTATTATTTTCCTCCTCCTTATATGTATAGAAAATAAAACTGCAGCAGGATCAAGGCTAAAATGTTAATTTCCTTCAGAGGAGGAATTCTTCCTTCCTCCTGACTTTTACTTTGAGGTGAGAGGAAGTGGCCACCACTTCTGTTACAGTCTAGGCTTACAGCAGAGACGACTGCTGCTAAATAGAGAGCAGCTTGTGTGTCCCCAGCAGTGTAACAGGATCTGGGAGAGGCCAGCAGGCCATTATCACCACCGATCCGTCTGGCCAACAAAGTCGGCTAAAGCTCTGCCTCCCACAGCAGTAAGTGCTAAACAGCTCCTGCGAGCACGCAGCAAGCTGCTACAGGGTTTAGATCTGTCTTCTGAAGCATACCTTATTCAATGCATATTCAAAGCAGCTGGATTCTGATTATAACTTATAGACCAGTAGAACCAACTGTCATATTCCCATATATCATTGTGATGTTGTTTATTACCTCGTTTTCTTCTGGCTTTCTCTCAACAGGATCCAGGTGATCGTTATTTTTTTTGTCACAGCTGTGAAGCTGTGCCTCAACGAGTTCTTGCTCTTTCTTTATTTTCATTTTTAGCTCACCCCAAAAAAAATAAATAATAAAGGTGAATCAAATGGACCATTACGGCAAGGCTGGGATGGTCCATTATGTAAAAAATCTGTTGCTCCAGACTTGGAGCCAACTTCCCTCTGAAAGAAATTCCTGAAAACCAAAAAGTCCAGTTAAATTTGTAATAAATGATAAACAAAACAAATATTAGCTGGTTGTTTGAGAGCAAACAACCAGCATAGCAAAAAGTCTCGCAGAGGCAGTGTTTATTTCCATCATCAGTGCTGTGCTGTCTGCTGTATACTGATGAATGACAGGGTCAGTGTATGAGCTCCAGCTGCAACAATCACAAACATTCAGATTACTTGATATGAAGAGCGGGCAAAGCCTTTTTCTGACCCCCCGACATTGGTACACTGTAAATCGCTGGAAAACGCAGGTATTGTATGCCATAGTGCATTATAATGACAATATAGGGGTCTATAATTATGACAAAATGAGTGACAGACACTCAAGATGAATTGCTTACACGAAGGTTTACATGCTTTTATCATATCTAACCTAATAATAGCTCTCACGTGTACCCAGATGCCTCTGCTGGTGGTGGCATATTGTACATTGTGATGCATTTATAGAAAGTCCAGTAGAGCCATGTTTCAGCTAACCACCGAGCCAGTGATTGATTTGTGTGTGTCTCTGTGTGGAAAGATAATACCTGTGCTATGTAGAGGTGTTATTTACTGTATGTCTCGGTGATGTAATGATGTGCTCATGAACCTCTGTTGTAGGCTATGCAAACCCTTACCATCAATTCGCCCACACCTCGGGGAGATAAAACTGTAATTCAAACCCTGGCCTCATCTGCAGTATAACACACAGTCACCTGCAGTCAGACAGAAATAATAGTTGAGCCTTGCTTACTGGCTGACGTGCAAGGGTGAGTGTTAACCTTTAAGATTTACTTAGATGGATGCTGGTAGCACATTTTTCACCCTCCGAAAGGCCCCAGATTAGTTCACATGGCAGTGTGTTGAAATAGCAGACTTGGCTCCATTATTGTTTTTGAAGTATATCAGTAATTACATCCTTACGAATCACAATCGCTCAAATAAGCGCTGATGTTTTTAGAGATTTGAAGCACAACGTAAAAGGAGACTCTAGGGGGGTAATCACTGCTAATGATGACTCTCTATATGTGGTTTTTTTCACATTGTTTTTGTACATCTGATAAACAAAGTGAGAAACCGGTAGAATTAAATTAAACTATATATCTCTTTGTGCTCCCAGTGTTCTAGAAGATGAAGCTTACAAAAAGGCTTAGTGAACAACTGAACTTTAGATCCTAAGAGCAAGTGTTCTTGTGATTAATGAAGTTGCCTAATTGACCGTTTTTGATTTTCAATGCTACACTTACAGTTCATTCAACATATATGAAATTATTGACTCAGCCACGATTCATTTCTTATAATGCATTGGATTTATATAGCGCTTTTCAAGGCACCCAAAGCGCTTTACAATGACATTACTCATTCACGCTCACATTCACACACTGGTGGAGGCAAGCTACGGTTGTAGCCACAGCTACAAGTCTGCCCTGGGGCAGACTGACAGAGGCGAGGCTGCCATATCGGCCCCTCTGGCCAACACCAGTAGGCGGTAGGGTAAAGTGTCTTGCCCAAGGACACAACGACCAGGACAGAGAGGCCGGGGATCGAACCGGCGACCTTCCGATTACAGGTGCCCTTCCCAACCCCCTGAGCCACGGTCGCCCCATTTCTTATGAATTGAAGACTCTGTCTCCTCTTCAGTTTTAGCTAAGAACACTGAGCTTGGTGGTGTTTGTTTGGCTATTTTCTCCATAAAACAGCAGAGAGTCTCCTTAAACGTCAAGCGGATAGAAGATCAATCTAGTTCATGTCATATATCAGGATTGCAGTCCAAGACCAATGCTGTTAAATTATTGCAGCTTAATGTTGGGAATCTGAATCAGCTGTGTATTTTGCTGGCATGCCTCATTCCTCTTTCCATGAGTGACTCTAATCATTCACTCGTGCTGTAAGTTGTTCGTGCTGAACAGGCACATTTTAAACTGGCACTGCATTTTTTTTCCCCACTTATAAAGCTTAAAACACTGATATCAAGAGTTTCTGGAGTGTTTGTTGTAAAATGTGTTAGGGTATAGTAGAGCAATATAGAAATTAATAAAATGAATAAATGAGTGTTTTTTAGCCTGTGTGGTAAATATGAATGAACTGAATAAAGTATGGCTCGTCCATACTTCCCAGCGGACTCTGCTCAGAGACATTTTAGTTCACAGAGGCATGAAACTGTCTGTCAGTTGACAGGTCTGGAGGGAGAACTCCCACACACTCCTATTTTAGACCCGCTTCTCACACACACACACACACACACACACACACACACACACACACACACACACACACACACAGTCATACTCACAACACTTTATGTTCTTTGGGTGCTGAAATAAACATCACACTAACCAAGCATGCATCACCCCCCTGCTGGTTTTGACTCTCTCCATCTCTGCTTTGTCAGCCTGACAGCCTCAAACATTTTTTCTTTAAGTCGGTGTCTCCATTGCTCCCGACTATCATTATCATCAGCGGGATTGACTACAGGGCAGATGGCAGTTTGCAGTTAAAGGTGATCAAAGTGGACTGGAATATTGACTCATTGATTTTTATAAAAGTAACCGCAGGACCTTTTTTTTTTCCCATCTGCCAACGACGAGGCGATTGATCAGCGTCACGCATCGAAGCAATCTTCCAGCCGAGCAGCAGCAGGGATTAAAAATGGGGGCGGTGAGGAGGGGAGAAAAGAAGCAAAGAAAAGGTTAGCGTGATGGGCCCTGATGGGTTTGGGTTTGATTCTACAGTCAATTACATAGGTAATTCCTGCACACTGATTAATTCCCCTGGTGTGAAGCCGACCGTCTCATTACCGCTCGCAGAGAAATCGAACGTGATGCCTACCCTCTCTTTGGCCTCAGATGCTATCATGTGACTGAGCTTCTGGATTAGGATGAATGAGGGGAAAAAAATTACCAACTGAATGAATGAGTGAAATTGAGACTTCAATGAAGAACAGAGGAGCCTGTGTCACTGTGGAGGGAGAATTACCCCAGTGGGACCAGAGATTACTATCCTGGTGAAAAGACTAGAAGAAGCACAATGGTGCACCTGTGCAGGTATAATTTCTACCTTTAGCATAGTCGCAGCAGGAATGGCCTAAAGATTTTAAGAAGGGAAAAAGAACCATCTTTGTGTGTATTCATCATTTTTTTCTATTTGTAGTGAACAGAACAAGTAATGTGAGATGTCTGCTTTATGCATCAGCCAAATCACGTGAGAATAAGCTTTCACACCAGGCTTCACAAAAAAGCTGTAACATCCATTAATAATCAAAGAAATTCACAGTGTAGTAAGTGTTTATCAGTTGTCCACATAATTGAATTTACACTTCCAGAGCACTGTGCTTTGCTTTAAAGGAGCGCAAACAATCAGTAATTGTTTTTTAAAACAGTAATTGTTTTAAAATTACAAGTGATTCAAACTTAAAGCAGTCAGTTTAAACAGTTATAACATGAATTAATGATTCGCTTGGAAGAAAACTGCCAGATTATTTAGTATATATACACAACGTTTGCAGTGATAGGTGTTCAAAGAAAAAGTGACAAGTTTTATCACAGCTGAAGAGCCAGCAGCTGGCCAAAACTCAGAAAACCCTGCAAGTACAAAAAAAAGCAACTATCAATGCGGATATAAATTAATTGCTGGACTCTTGGCGTGCCATGACCCTTTTCTTCAGTCACTGCTGCTTTGGTGTCAATCTGTTCCAGGGGAGCTTGGCTCATGTCTCCAAGTCACTTGATGCCTGCAGTGAATTCAGATGTGACATTTTGTTAACCCAGCAAAAGGTCGTCCCAGTGGAACTGGAGCTGATCAAATAAGAACCAGTCGAGACAGGGGCTCTCAGTCTAGCGAAGGAGGGTTGCTGCCAGCAGAAAGTCAGCAGTTTTGTTGCTGAAGAAAAATCGGTGTTAACACAGACACGCATTCATCTTTCATCTTAGCACCTAGAGGCAGGGGAAAGGTCAGTCCACCCTTACAGTTTAGATAGATCTGCCTCACATCTTGATCCTGTTCCTCACATGTTTACTAATACTAAGCTATACTCAGTGAATAAAAAAAAATCCAGACTAATGGTAAATGGCCTGTATTTATATAGCGCTAATGGTTCATTAGAGCAAACAAAATTTACATGAAACACAGCAAATAAGGTAAAAATCAAATAAACGACACCCACAACTACACCACTGTAACAGTGACTTCACAGTAGAGACCGATGATGTGTAGGGCCAAACCGTCTATCCATTAAGACCCCAATGATGTCACTGTCAGAAGTATCAACCGTGTCAATAAATGTATACATGCTAAGATTTGTCAATAAGGCATTACATGTAGTGACTTCAGCAGCTACAAACGCATCACTCGCACCGTAACATTTCATGTTATCGTCATAAGCTGCATGTTTACAGTTTTCGTAAACCGGGTTTCCTGTAGTTTCTCCACAAGCATGCTGACCTATACAGAGGTGTACAGTATGGTCTGTATAGAGAAAAATTTGCAAAAAATTTGCATAGGAGGATGTTTGCTTCTGCATCATTCCTCATTGCCTATAAATATCTTCATCATCCATCATTTGATCCGTAATATTTGACCATACTACAGATAATACGATTATTATCCAACTATTTAAATGCAGGGGAACTTTGTCATTTGTTCTACAAATGTTGGTGGCACTCTTCTAGGGATTGTATCTACATCATTTCCACACCACAGAAGAAGAATGTGAATGAGTTCCTGGAGAGCAGCGTTTACTATGACTGAAGGTCACAAGATCACCTGCATACGTAATATGGGCTGATAAACGTTTACCAATCATGCAGCCAGTTTGAAAGGTTCCTTGATATTTTCAACAAATCATCAACATGAAGATTAAAAAGAACCAGGAACAGAAATCCTCTTTGCTAAAATGCTGTCTCCCCATCTTTCTTGCAACCTCTTTTTTTGCAAGTGAGTAAGCCAGAACTCCCACAATTCTCAACTCTGTATTTTAGCACCTGTCATTGGCTCAACTTAACAGATAACTTCCTGCGATTTACATGATCAAACGTTTTGGAGGCACTGATAAAACACATAAACAAATGAATTTGTCCTTTTTTCTTTGAATAATACACACGGTACTTGTGCCATTTTTAGCTTTAAAGCCAAACTGGATATGACTAGATTTTTTATTAATCCCTTTTAGGGAAATTACTCTCTGCATTTAACCCATTCACTCAGTGAAGCAGTGGGCAGCCACCAATCCAGCACCCGGGAAGCAGTGTGTAGGCACCTTGCTCAGGGGTACCTCAGGGTAGCTGTTCGGTGGATTTGAACCCCCGACCTTCCGATCATAGTCAGTACTGCTATGATCATTCCGATCATACCTACTGAGCTATCTCCTCCCCTTGATTGATAAACATATTTAACATATCCAACAGAACTCTTTCTAAAGCTTTTTAAATTATGGTGGCTAAGGCTACAGGTGACCTTTAATCATCAAGATCGCTTATCGTGTCGGCTTTATGCTTAATGGTCCGCACTAACAGAACATTGAGTCTGGCAACAAGCCATGGTTAGTGCATCCAGTAAAACCAGAGGCAAAAAGCGAAGGACCTAGCCTAATAATAGTGTGTTGAAGATGAGCAAAAATATGATCTAACACACAGGTCTTATGTCTTGCAGCTCAGGTAAAGCTTGATACCCCTTAAGTGATATAACAACCACTGAGTCATTACTCTTAACATTATCGACCGTATACAGATCACTCAGAAAACAAGTGAGTAAGCTGCTACACTCAAAAAGGATTCTTATAACATTGTTCAGGTAAAAGATGGACGCAGCTTAGATTGATGTGGTGATGTTGGTGTTGTTACTGCTTTTACTTGGAGTGGCTTAAAACCTCTTATCCAATATGTCTGTGAAGGTTCTCAGTCATCCAGGTCATCGTAGTCAAAGGAGTTTGCAAAGAAAAGCGTCTGGACTTCTTTAAGTTGCTTGAAGACGTTTCACCTCTCATCCGAAGCTTCTTCAGTTCTAAGGTCACTCGGCCATTTGACCTTAGAACTGAAGAAGCTTCGGATGAGAGGTGAAACGTCTTCAAGCAACTTAAAGAAGTCCAGACGCTTTTCTTTGCAAACTCCTTTGACTCTTATCCAATACTTTTAGCAAATTTGCTGGCTTCCCCGATAGCTTGGTAACTTGTAGATTTTAAGGCGTCGTGTCAAATGCCAATCTGATTTCACCTGGCACCTAGCTAGTTACTCCGGCATTAATTTTACTGAAGATCAGCAGTTTACAATTCCATCTGGGTGCTTGCTCTCCTTCGCAATATTAACATGGCTCTTTCATTAGAACTTTAAATATCTGTGCTTTTGGATTAATTGAGTTACTCTCGACTTTTTCTTTAGAAATACCTCAGTATGTGCAAAAGCCAGTGCTTTAGACTATTGCAGCCATGAATCTCAACAGTAACTCGTTTAGTCTGCCTCAGGCAGGTGACCTCCTATTACTCTACAATCAGTGGCTCTTGGCAATCCTATTGACTGGTCTCAATTTGGCTCCTCTTCCATGCTGTTCAATCAGTGTGTCGCTTTCGGTATATTGAACAAGTTGGTCTTTTCCAGTTATCAGGTCAAGATCCCAATCAGTGATTAGTGTGCTAATATTTACCTCCACTGGGGTGACTTATACTGACCTTGCACCTGCTTTGCTTAAGTTATATTCAGCCGCTTCAGAATTGACAGTCTCAAAGGAATAGCTTGTTTGTTTTTGGTACACTGTTTTAATTTAGTGATATACTTATATACGTACTACAGAATATACAGGGTATCACAATCAGTCAGTGTAATTGTCTCACTTTGCATTAATACTCGGCAAAATGACATAAGCCAGACAACAGAATTAACTTTCAGTGTGGTGATGTACCATACATACTGCCCACCGTGCAGGTGAGCATGGAATTTGAAGTGTTATGAACAGCTCTGTGGGTGTGTTACCATGGAAACCTTAAGGAGGAAGGGCAAGCCTAGCAGGTAACAAGAAGAGGGAAGGTTTTCAGACACATGGTTGCCATTTGACAGGGGAACATAGAAACAATCACATTCATCTCTAATTAACTCTGTTCTCGTGTACAGACCTTCGCACCTCTTCTCTTTTGTCAGCGAGAACTGAAAACCTCATCTCTCAGTCAGTCTTGTGAGTCTGTTTGGCTGCTTAATTGGAGCAACTTTTACTGAGGTCTATTGTCTGTTCGAAACTTGTGATTTTAAAATTTGGAGACAATGATTTAAAAAAAAAAATCAGTGTTGTTTCATCAAGTATCATTTTCCCCAAAAAAAACAGTCTTTGGAAGCATGTGCTCTTAATTAAACCCAGCAAAGTGACACTTAAAGCTCACTTTCTGTGATCCTTCAAATGTTTATGAATCTGCAGTAAGCTATTACATCAGCTGGGAGTTTTGAAGTGCCACTGGCACAACTTCAAAACCATTTTCATGCTAATTATCGCCTTGCCGAAAACGTCCAAACTAATCTACTTTGCAAAAGTTGATGATTTTGGAAGAAAGCATCTCAAATGAGTCTTAACTTTAACTGAGAACTACACCAAAACTGCCTTACTTTGTTAATGATCATGAGTGCTAATGAAGCGGCGCTAATGAAAGACTGCTCGTTGATCATTTCAAATTGCAGATATCTCACTTTGTAGCCAGACCATGCGAGTGGATGGTTAAACATTCAGACATGCCCTCGGGCAGAAATCAGTTTCTCACCTCTCCTCTCTAATTTGTCCAGATGTAACTGGAATGATCAATATCAGCTCAGTGTTTTCCCACTGTACTGTCATCATCCATGTATTCATAACAGATGCTTTATGTGGCGTACAGATCGTGACGAAGTGGGTGAGACGAGAGAGCGGCTCTTGGGAAATCTATTAATTGACATTTTGGTCACACTAGCTTTCTCCTGGCAACATAAATCACATAGGTGAGACCAGAGGTAGACTCGGCACACACTGGGTGCACTTGAATGATCGTTTCTATACCTGTGCGTATAAATGTCAAGACTTAAAGAGACAGGTGACCTTTCTCACTCCCTTCAACGATTCCTGTGAAGCACATAAGCACAGCAAAGGCCTAATTGGTTTTCAATAGTACATTTAGGAGGGCTGGTAAAGAAAATGTCTGATTCTCAATGATGTTGCTCCAGAGACCACAGCTCTCTCTTGAACTATCCACTGCCTAAATGAGCACAGCAAATGGAGGTGTCAGACACATTCTCTCATCCCTCTCTCTTACACATGTACATTTCTTTGTTTTTTCACGTTCAGTGATGCGTGATGAAGCTAAGTTTGGAAGAACTGGCGTACTTGGTCTTTTTTCTTCCTTTGGGAAGCTGGGCTTTTGTTATTTCTTTTTTCAGCCATTTGTTTGGTTGGACATGCTCCCCCACTTCCATTCTGCACACCACATGGTTTGGACGCCGACAGACTGCCGGTTCTGTTTCATAAGTGTAACACTTACGAGAGATGATAGCAACACTTTCTTGAGAAAACGTGAGCGCTTAACAAGTGTTTTAGCTTAACAATCCTAAAAGCAAGTGAAAATTGTCAGTAGCATAAAACCGCTTCATTTAACACTCTTTTGTCATGTCAGCAGAACATGAACAAAGCTAAGGCAGAACATATCACTAGCATCAGGAAAACCACATCAAGTCCAGGAATGTCACTACCATATTATTCACAGTAATGCACTGAAAATATGTAAATAGTTCTGAAAGGCTCCTCTCCTCATATTCCTATTGTTGCATAGGAATCACTACTATGCAGCATAAATTGACAGTGAGTGTTGATTAAATAGGCTATAATGACTTCCATCTACTCTACTGGTACAGCTTTGCTCTGCCAGTGCATGCCACTGTGGTCCTGTGTACACAGCATGTTTAAGAATTGTATCTATATGCAGTCATCATAGCTGATGACATGACGACAGGTCTCATATGCTCTTATTCAGGGTGGAAGATGATAAATGTCTGATTGAATTTGGCTGAAATGTCCTCGCTTGGAATGGTAGGCTGACAATGCTGGAAACAGGAAAGGCAGCAGCGATATGTTTGGCCTGCCTGTTGTGAAAGCATCTGTTATAGAGCAGCAAACAGTTTATATGTGCCAAAAAGTTGATTCTGTTCATCTGGACGTAGCGTTTTCAGTTGGAGAAACATTTCGTCACTCAAACAAGTGACTTCTTCAGTCTCTGGATGAGTGACGAAACGTTTCTTCCACTGAAAACGCTACGTCCAGATGAACAGAATCAACTTTTTGGGATTTGCTTACTTTGGCATGCATCAAGACTGTTTATATGTGCCTTTTTTGTTCAGATGCTATAGTTTCTGAAGTGTTAAAGACTGTATTTTAGGCGCATTTTATATTCTGTTTGTGTACCCTTAAAGCCCGATGTGGCTTTCAGTTACGTTTCTGGATTGTGTAAAAGGACTGGCAGACACCAGTTTTCATCCAGTTACCACCCTTCTTGCTCATTTCCATCTATCTTTTCCTGCACCAAAAGCTGTTACCTTTAAAACAAGACAAAAAAAGAAACAATTCAGAGGTTTCTCTGATAATCAGCTGTGTCTAGACTCTTGTCCTTGGCTGTCATTAAAGGCTGAGATTGGCTTATTATGCTCGGGGGCCATAGGTGTCTGTTTTGTCTGGTAGAGAACTACCGTGGACTGATAATCATCTTTTATCCAAGATCGGTCACAGAATCCAAACCAATCAGATATGGAGGCTAGTTCCGCGTGGAGTTTTGATCTCTCGCATTATGTGTATCATTAGCACCATGGGGTCTGGAAATGGGCTGGCCCCGGAGCCACTGCTGACTCAAAATGAGACCATGGGCTTAAATGGCAAAATGAATGTTGTCAAATATCCAAGGGCTTGTTTAAACATTCGGTAAGTCTTTGTTGGCAGATCAGTGGAGCACACAGATGCCAGACCAAATGGGGCATAGGGGTGTAGGTGGCTGGTTTGGTGGCTGGCATAGCCTAGTCTGGCAGATGGTCTGGGGAAGTCGGGACAGCAGGATGTCTGTGTCACAGCGGAGCTAATGATGGCAAAAGGCTAAACGATGACTACAGACAGCGGATAAATCATAATTATCACTGCACAGTGCTCGCTAAGGGTTCTTAAATGTTTACTGAGGGATTTGTAGGCACAATTGGGGTTGTTTATGTACCAAATTATGCCATCTACTGTAGTTGTGGGAACTGCAGTGACAGTGCATGGCTAAACAGCTGTCAGTTTCTTTGTTTTTCTTTATTTTTTGCAAAGGCCTGAATGATCCCGTATGCACTGCAGTCTGAAGCAGATACCTCCTGAGCTGTTAGCTTTAATAAGAAGTGAAATAGCCCCACTGTGCTTTCACAGGAAAACAGTGAGCTTTGATGTGTGGATTCAATCAAGATCTGCCGTGAATTTGCCCTTAGAGAGTACCTTAAAAATCAGGAGGGTAACAGTAATTTTGTGATGCCACATTTGGATTTATTTCAAGTTTGAGCACTTGCTTGCGTTCAAGATGGAATAAAGTAAGAGAAAGCTCACTATTCCTCCTCAGTTCCATAATTCAAAAGACTAGTTTATTGCAGGATGCTTGTAATACACCAGCGTTTTGTTTTATAAACAAACCCTTTCCAAGAATTTTAGGCCGTGTAGCGTATTATTACACAACACCTGCGTGTCATTCATGTTAGCCAAACAAATCAAGTCATACTCAGGTGCTGCCAGGTACATGCAATGCATACTGCTCTATGAGCAGAAAGACAAAAAGAGAAACAGCCTCTGCTCTTCAACTAATTCTGATGCTCCACAGCCCTCCTTCTATGTCCTGCAGGAATTTCCCCCAATAAACCCAATTGGTTCTGGTCAGGATTATTAAAGATGTCATTGAGTCTGGATTCTGCTTGAGTCCTTTGCATGGCAAGGGCACGGCACATGAGAGTGGTTTATCAAGATGGAAGGAAAGGACGGGCAAATGAAGGAATCCAAGAAAAGAAAAGAGCCAAAGGGAGACGACATATGCTGCCTCCTTACAGCATCTGCAGTGGCAGAGCAACTACAGCCTGAAGGCTCGACCATGCCAACAGGGACTCCTGTGAATTATTTACTCCTGGGCCCCATTGTAGATGCTTTCCCCTGTAGGGCTTCTCTCTTCTGGGTTCCTGGCTTATGGAAGGTCCCTAGCAGGGTGCCAGATGACGTACTGAAGGTTGGAATTGTCTATTTTTTTCCCATCCACCCTCTTTGTAGGTAATTTTGGCACACATTTTTAAGGAGCATAAATACGGAGTCAGGGTTATGTTATAAGTACTATGCAAGATAAAACATAATCTCGACCAAGTAACCTAATTTCACAGGCGCAGGTATTCATTGCCACTTGTGCACTTAAATTTCCTCACACATAAAATCAACAACCCACGCGTGTAGAAGTCAACAGCCAAGCAGGCAAATCGCCATCGCACATGAGAGTGCACTGTGGCAGCAAAATAACTGGTGGCTCTGTACCGTATTTGCTTATATATGGGACCATGAAGTTTGTCAAGTTAACTAACAACAGCTATCTATCTCAATTAATTAAATCACAAGATTACCTTAATAATAATTAGTGCTGTCAGCGTTAATCTCGTTAAAATCATGTTAACACCATAACTGCATTAAGGCGGCAAATCTCCGTTAACTAGTTAAAGCGGATCGTCCCGTGCGTGTGGCTGCACGGCATCAACGCGTTAGCGCAGTTAGCTTGTTAATGTCATTTTAACGAGATTAACACTGACAGCACTAATAATAATACTTTATTATGATTTTTTTAAAACCTTCATGGTGAGGTGCACACATGATGCCTAAGAAAGGGGGAAAATAGCTTTTCATAGTCACTTCTTTTTGTTTACATTTCTAAAATGTGAACAAATAGGTGTAAACCGTGTTTGTGTAACTGCCAGATGTCACTCAGTGAAACACAGTACAAGTCTGGCTGTAAGGGCTCGACTATAGTAGTTTTTCCAGATAATGGTCCCTCAAAAACAAAACAAAACAATGCAACAGACTGTCTTTCCTTTACAACATAACATGACAATGGTAAACCGCTGATTTGAAATGGTAAGACTGCCATACCCTGAGCTAGTGTCTAAACAAACACTAACTCACTGTAACGCAGTAAACTGAACCTGTCAGTCACAGAGGTTGTGGCATCACTGCTTTGAAAGTGACAAATCACATTAGGGCCCCTTTTTGGGCTCTGCCCTCCAGACTGCTTGAAGTCAGATTGAATTGAAGGAGCAGAATTCAGCTTCGAGCGCAGAGTTGCCTGCTAGAGCGGGAATCTGCTGCAGCGCGGGGAATTTAATCACCCAAATGTGCACTGAATACCTGTGTCTGTGAAGCTGTATTATTTGCTCATGCTCTTCACAAACAAAGTTCTTTTCGTTGTTCATTTATTGGAAATTATTTGGCCTGGTTGCTGAATTTTCCCTCACTGAACAGTCATATTTGATGGTCATCAAAGTTGCACTGCTTGTGATTCATGCCTGTTTTTTTTCCAGTCAAATATTTTCACAGGAGACACTATGTTATGCACAGTCACTAATAATACACATAACCGGATTGTTACTGCTTCACCTCTCAGCGGGGAAGTCAAATTTCAGGGTCACTTAGAGAATGGAGCAGATTCAGTTTCTCGCTCAAGGAAGCATTGAAAATGTAAATGCCTGTTTCACCCGTCTCTTGGCTGCCTCTGCTTCGTGCCTATTTTTTCACCAATTATGTTTATTAGTCTTTGTGTGGGTGTATATACATCTGCGCCTTTTCGGATGCCAGCGCACACGCATGTGTCCTTCCACGTGTGGTTGGCTGTTAGCAGTCCGTCAGCGCTCCTCTGCGTTTTCAGAAGTCTGCCCTCGCTAAATTAGAGCTTGTGTATGACTAGAGGATAATTACCATAGTTATGTACCTGCCAGTTGCCGGTGCCTGCGAGCTGTTTTTAGTGCCACCCCTGACAGAGTGCCACTTGATGGACAGCTTGAGCAGAATGGGGTTCATCTACCTCACAAATTCAAGAGTGTGAGTCAGAGGCAGTGGGTGGGAGTAATGACCAGAATACCTGGGACACGATGACATGGAGGAGGAACTTTAAAGTAGCGAGTTGCTACTAGAAACTTTGTCAAAGACTTTTACACAAGTTGGGTAAAATGTTACGTTTTTGCCCACACGTAACATTTTATGTTACCTGCTTCGTAACATAAAACGTAACATTTTATGTTACATTTTATGTTACGTTTTACCCAAACGTAACATTTTAGCGCTAGTTAACTTCTGTTTTCTTTGCTGTGGAACCAAAACTGCAATAAATGCTCAAATTAGTTAGATACAATGGACTCAAAAGCTGTCTTTATAAAATTTCTCAGCATTTTTTCTAGCAATATATCAATTTATTATACATGATGCTTATGACATTTTCCAAAATTCTTGAAATGAGTGTTGTGCTTGTTTAATTCGATTGCAGGCTCAGCTGTTTGACTTCTCTGTGCGCTACCGAGTCCCCAGTTTTGTTTAGTGCTCATTGTAATGAGAAGTGCTGCTTTTGTGAGTCCCGGCAGCTGATTATTTTTCTCCCGCTGGAGTTCATGCGGTGTATCTGAGGTCAGCTCCCTCCCGTCTGCGCCTCTGCCTTCCTGTGTGCCCAACGTGGGCTCAGTCAGCTGGAGGGAGAGTGTATGCCAGGTAGACTACTTCCACCCCATCAAGCCTGCCCCCTTGCCCCTTCTGTCTCTCCGTCTTTCCTTCAGAGTGATTCACACACAGCGTGAATCATCCTCTTGCCACTTTTCTTCTGCTTATTCACTCCTTCAAACTCTCTCCCCGAGAAACCGGGCCACTATTCGATGCTCACAAACTCCCCTCGCGTGTCTGAACACATGCAACATTTACGACCTAATTTTAATGCAGCGTACGGAGCACGTGCCCTTGTAAAAGGTTCTCTCAGGAACTGAGGAGTACTGTGACAGAAATGTGGCGCGTCTCCTCTGTATAATTATCCATACGCAGAGTCCTCCAAGCTTTTATGTTCTTTTTCAATCCAAACTGGCAGCCTGCTTCTCAACAGGTCCCTTCACGCCTCAAGCATCTGTTACACAAGTTTGTTTTTGGCCATTAATGGCTGTATAATTGTGTATTCACTGGTGGCCTGTCCCAGTGCGTGTGAGAGTTATGACTGGATTTCTGTGAACAGAAATACTCAAATAACCTTTTAAACAATTACCTTATTCTGTAGAGACTGCACAGAGTGACATAGTAACACCTTAAACTTAGAAAATAAAATAAATGCTTTTCACTATCTGTTGAGTTGCTTTAACATGTTGCCATTCTTTTTTTTGGTATGTTTTATTGAGATTAATGGTTAAAAAAGACAACCACTATTAAATAAATACACTTTTGTAACTTTTGATCATGCCAGTATTGGTGTAAAGGTCCTCCTGATATGCTTTGCATGCTACCTTGATGCCGGAGGAAAGTAGATTTCTCAGCAAGATTGTCCAATTTCCTGCCCATTTCTGGAGGATTATTCTCTTCAAAGTCCTGCAGTCTCCATGTGCACACAATTGAGATTCTTCCATTTTTTTGTTCTTTGGAAAGATTAAAGTCATCTTGACCTAAAAAAAAAAAAAAACTAAAAAACATGCTTAGCTTGCTAGGATAGTGGAGATTTTAAGAATTATGTCAAAAAAATTATTAGGAATCAGTATGAGCGATGAATTAAATTCTATCATGTGATATCTGGTGAGATCTTGTCAGAAGTATACATGCAAACGCCAAAGCAGTGTGTCCTTACATTGCTCCTGAATAGATGAGTTCTATTAAAATCTGTGGCAACTCCTCGGTGTTTTGGGTGACAGTTAAATCAGATGACTTAGTTACTGTGGGGGCTGTGATTTGCAGTCAAATGCTGTCAAGCAGTCTTTATGTTTCTGGTGAAGAATGTGTTTTCTCTCAATGACACAGCAGCCTGAATGAGATGTCAAGAGCGTGCATATGACTGAATTAGGAGTTTGTGCCGTTTGCTGGCCGGGTCTGCGGGTATGGCTGTCAGCAGCTTTCAGACTTTGCAAGGCTTATTTCGTTTAAACTCTGCGGTAGAAGACCGGCAACTTTTGTACTCAGAATCTGTTCTGTGTTGCCCTGTGTCTGTATTTGTGAGCCTTTGTGGTTAAATAAAATCAACTGCACAAAATTCAAGATGACATCCGGAAAAAAACAAGACAACAGTTATATTCATGAACACAGGAGTCAGCGAAGTATGGTTTCCTAAATTAAGTATATTACAAATGAAGAACCAAACAAAGGAAACAAGTGTGGTGGGAAGGGGAATGCTGTTGTTCAGACTGCCAAGCAGGGGAAAGAGTGCTTGGTCATAAGGGATTGGTTTGATTATTGGGTTTTTTCTCTATTATTGTACGGTCTTTACTTTACAATATAAAGCAGGTGAAAAGGTGACTTATGTTATCATTTGGTGCTATATAAATAAAATTGAAATGCTCTGTATTTTGTCTCCAAATAATGTCAACATCTCATTGTTTCTTGGGCTTTCTCCAGAATTCAGTTTAGACCATGTCATACTGCTGTGGAACTTGGTCATAAAACTCCACACAGAGTCTGAAAGATTAGAAAGCAAAGGTTGATCTAACCTTCCAGGTGTCTGTTAGCAGCTTTAAGGGCACTGTGAGACCAAACACCAGTTCTTCTCAGTTGAACCCAATGACTCTTGGGTCCCTTTTCGTCCACAAAAGGAGGTAAATGGACTCTATACTTTTGCAGCACGATCAAATTGTGCTTTTATAGTCTGGTAACTTTGGATGGTAGGCAGAGGATGTTCTGTTCAAAAGACTCAGCAATAGCTGAAATGGAGATGGAGGAATTTACTGGTAAGGCTTCCTTACAATTTAGCATACGTGACAGTTTTTATGAGTATTTTGCAACATTTGATTTCACCCCAAGGCAGCAAAAATGTCTCTGCAGTTGATTTAAAGCTTATTTTCCCCCCATGTGTCCCACCAGGGAATACTCATGGTGGATGCAAAATATCAATGACTGGCACCTGGAACAACAGCTTGGTGCACATGCTCAAATCAGCCTCACAAGCTCTTTCAAAGGACTGCCACTTCCTCACAGGCACATCGCTGGTGACAAAGTATCGTCAAGAAATATCTCTGAAACTTGAACGCTTCTTTTTCCACTTTAAGATGAATCCTTTTAGCTTCAACTGAAGAGCAGAGTCTGACAGTGGAGGATAAAACTCGGTTGAATCTGTGAAAGTAGCTGTAGACACAGCTGCATCTACAGCTGTGCAAGGCCCCCCCGAGGTGGAGGAGCAGTCCTGCGTATACCATTTTAAGTTTGAGTAACTGTAGGAGCATCAGTGCTTTCCTTTAGATCCTTATCCCTCCTATTAACTGAAGTATACTAGTAACTGGAAAGAGTTGCATAATCTTTAGTAAACAGGTTATGCAACTCCTCTGAGAAACCCTCAGTAAATATATCCATCTTTGCCATACTAGAGACACCATTAACCCCCTGAGGGCCTCGAAGATGCCAAAACCAAACAAAAGCAGTTTTCTAAGCAACCTCCCAAATAATGAAATTGATAGAGGAAAAACTCTGGATCTACCTGAATTTTCCAGTTTTACTCCCAGGCCCAATGACAGCAGCATGATGAACAAAAACATGGTTTCTGGGGTGAAACAAACATACCTGAACTTGTGAATTTCTTCCAGATGCATTTTAGCCTGGAGTGTAGAGTCCAGTTAACCCTGCGGGCCTAGTGAAAGTTTGACAGGAGTATAGCTGTGCGGTACAATAAAAGTCTGATCAGTGAGAGGAATAAATTCAGGAGTCCATGAGTAGATTATTCATGATAAAATGAGAAATGCAGCAGTTGTGTAACTCCTCTTTTTAAAAATGAATTTTTCTCTTTCCCCTGAACGTCTGGAATGGCCAGTTCCTCTGTGTGTCATGAGATGATTAGTATTGGGTGTGAATGGTGCGCCACTTCCCCAAGACGCGAAAATGAGCGCCTGTCAGCACGAGTTATTGCTGATGTGCTGGCATTTTGGAAATGCCGTGATATACGCTCTCGGTCTCCCCTCCGTCCATCCCTTCTGTCTCTTGTTTCATGTCTCACTGCTTCAGGGTTAATGAAATGCCCCCGTTGAAGAGCTGAAATGAAGGATTGTTAAGTCCGTACGAGCTTTCAACTTCCTCCTACGCATTTTCTCAACCTGTGCCTCGCTGCATGACTGAGCCCTGGCAACGCATCACCACTGGCTAATGTATTCGACTGGAGTGCTTGTGAGGAGCTAGTGCTTTCATCAGGATGTGTTTTTGTTATTGTGATTCCCTTCTTAATCATTGCACTCCTCAATCAAACACATGTAAACATTAAGTCTAGCGTCTTACTCCAAAAGATAATACAATTTAAATCCCGAGGGCTTCCTCTTTCGCAAACTGTGTTCACTCACGCTTCACTCGAAGATTTGTGACAAAGTGTTTTCTGGCTTAGGATGGCAAAGTACACACACACACACACACCCCCACCAAATGTACCAAATGTGTGTGCAGTCACTTCTGTACTGTGGTTGGTGATGCATCACCTGACAGCTGACTGATGAATCACTGACCTTTTACTCCTGTCCTCATGGGTATTTCGCCATCTCATGAAACTGCGGTGGTCTGCTGACACTTTGGTTCTCACCTGAATGACTATGTGGGAGTGCGATACAGATAGCACAGGAAAGACGGGAGACGGCTCACCCAGAATCAAAGATCCTTCATCCCTCACCGATTCCCCTACACTTCCCCTCTCTTTCTTAGTCGCATTCTTTGATCGTGTTTACAGTGCGGTTGTTTGTGAGACTTATCTGCAGCTTATCCTTGGGCTGTGCGCAGTATGGTGGCTGAGTTTTACCCGAAGCTAGAAAAGTTAGCAAAGCAGTTTCCACACCAAGAAAGTTTAAAGTGTGAAACTGCAGAACTGCAATGGGAGTAGACAGTTCGCCCATACTTCTATGAAAAGCTGCTGGTACTGTGGGTGAACTAAACAGACTGATCAGCAGAAACGCTTTAAAGCTGAACTACATGGTGTCTCCGTGTAGCAGTAGGGCATCAGACTCCCACAGCGAGGGTGTGAAGTGCAAGCCCCCCCTTTCTCTTTTTTTCTATGTTGATGTCACTGCTCATATGTGTCTGGGTGGCACATGAATGAGTGTGGATTATTAGGAAGGCCATTTACAGAAAGCAAAAGCTATGGCTTTCTAATAGGATCAACGTTTCAGTGCTTTCTGTCTGTGTAAGGTTATGAAGCGGCTAATGTTTAAAACATGCTCTGCAGATCCGGCGTGACCCTCTTAAATAAATGACTGCATTGCCAAGAGAGGGAGTCATTTTAGGATTAGCTTTGCTGTGGGTGAAATGCTCTGTAGACTGTGACTCACACTGGCTGGTAAACAAGGATGCACATCGGCGTACAGATATAGACAAACTAAACAACAATAAAATGACAAAGATAAGCGACACGAGGCATATCGTCATACGGCTCAGACTGAAACGGCTCATACATCAGTAAACATTTTCAGCTGAAAACGAGTGCATATAAACGACAAAAACATGCATCTGTGCAGCATTTGTGTGGCAGAATGAGCACATCACCCCCAGCTTGATATCCCATAATTGCCTTCCAAAAGGCCCTGGGCTTTTTACTGTCCCACCAGCAGCATCTTGCCGCTCTGTTAGTTAACAAGGCTAGCCGGCAGCAGGAGGAGGTTAGGTGCCCTGCTGATAGTACTGCTCTGCAGTGCTGTGGCTCCATACGTTAGAATGTGCTCCTCAGGATTCTGATGTTCAAGCTGGATATAAGTCTTTCTGCTCATTTGTCCGATGATTATAAATCCACGAGCAGATTGTGCATGAGGTCAGATGGGGGAAAACTCAAAGATGAGAATATCTTCTTTGATTCAAATATTAAATACACCTTATAAAGACTCTGCACTATTGAATATACACAGCTTAGCCAAAATTGTATGATAAGTTATAGTTCAAGGAGATAGCTGATTTGCTTGTTGCAGCATTGAATAAAGCCTGAACAACTACTACAAGGCTAAAATCGTTATTATACCCATAAAATAGGTTCCCAGTGCTTCTTCAACATCCTTTTGTTTAACAAGTGCAGATGCTTTTAAAAATTCAGTGTGAACTTCAATGCGCAGGCTGGCAGAGTCAGCTAAAGTGCTGCCATCCTCAAGATACCAACCAAACCAGCTTTAAAAAAAAAACATGCAAAATGCAGGTCTTGTGAGAATTGG